>NC_051122.1:4634026-4861851 GCF_014839805.1 Manduca sexta | reverse complement strand
TTTGATTGGTACGTTCTCGGATTGGCTTGGAGATTACGATTGGGATCGTTTTGAAAACTGCTGTTATTTGCTCTTGGTTGTTAGTCTTTTAGACACAATACAAACTCAAAGCCCACAACGTATGGGTAGTCGTGGTCTATATTTGTCACTTGTATTGGTTTTGTTCAACGAGAAGACTGTAGCATTTGCCTTATATCAATTGGCCTATGGTCACGTTGGGCCAAGCTCTACCAACATCGATTGTTGGCTTTAGAATTACCAGTGTGTAATACCCACCCGTCTGTAACCGCGTGACCTTATTTTTAAATATATTTTCTTCTAAACCATTTCATCTGGTTTACAAATTCTACACGAATTTGAGTATTTTAACAAGAACACGCACCGCGTAGAATTAGCGTCATTATAAACGCCATCTGTGGGATCACCCCGTTTTTGCCAGCGCGGACAAATGTAATAAGTTTTTCCACCCAACCAGCCCTCGGCGCGAGTACATAAAGTTTATTTTGTAAATTTAGAGAAATGGGCGTTGTTGGTATGAACTCTGAATAAAGATAATGGAAGAGCCAGGTTTTAAAGCTGTTGAGGAATTTTCAACTTTATGTACCTAAAACTTACGGTAGAGTACATGAAGGTAGTCATTTGAAATCAAACTCAAACTAAGAATTTTCTTAATGTAAAAGTCTTGAATCGTCATGAACGTACCACCGCTTTTGGAACGTGTTTTCGCGGTGAAAAAGCGGTGCGAACCATACTACCCTCAGCAACACGATCTGTCAAAATGATATATATATATATAAACTTTAGTCAAACACACTGTCGAATGGTAAAATCTAACCGGTTTTGTTTAGAAGGTTACGTACAGAAAAATGAGTTCGATCTTCTTACTGATTAAATACTATTATTGTTAATAATGAATATCAATACTATTTTTTTGCTCTATTAAATGACAACGTGAGCGTGTCGCTTGCCTAATGGTACCCACTACTCTCCGTAAATAATAGAATCACCCTAGATCTTGAAATTATATGCAATGGCGGGTTTTTAGGGAGTGGCGCATGCAACAACCGCGCAAGGCCTTTTCAGCAAGAGACGAAAATGGCTTGCAAAGATCATCTTACTGAACTTCGTATTACTCAAAACTGACACTGATTACATGGTTGATGATAGTATATACTGCCGTAAGCCGCTAGTCCTGCATAATCTCCGGTCATGTCGGATTGTCGTCTCACCGGTCTGGGTGAGTGAAGGAGCAAAGTGCACCTGTGTATTCCGCACTGATTTACATTATAGTACGTACGTGGCTGGTCAGTTCAGATTAGCTATGGTAGACAAAATTCGGAAGGATTAACTGTACTGCCTTCGTTATCCTGATACATTAGATAAATCTCACAAAAGAGTTTCAAAATATAAATTTCATATTTTAATTTTTAAACTGTGACCTAATTCATCATCATCATCATCTCAATACAGGAAGTCCACTGCTGAACATGGGGCCTCCCCCCAATTTGGGGGTATTTGCCAATACTCGCCACGCTTGGCAGGCGGGTTGGCAGGCACAGAGGGGACTCGCTGATGACGCTGCTGCCCATCATCAGCCGGGGAGAGGAAATAGGGTTTGTGGGTAGAGGATGTTATGGAAAGGAAAGTATGGCCTGTAGGGTGGATACTGCACTCTCATGGAAGGGAAAGTTGGTAGTGACTGCAGTAGCTCGGGGCCGAGGTCGCGTACTCGTAGCATCTATTCTAGGGCGGGCCATGACCACTAGATAGGTGCATCCCTGACCTAATTCACCTACGTGATTAACCTTTACTAAAATGTCGCGTATACGGTTACATCATTTGCCAGTGTCTTACTCTTTCGCTGCTCAACAAGAAGCATAACATAAAACCTCTCTACCCCTAAAATCCACGGCGCCATGACACTTCCATTAGTCTTTTATTCGAAGTACGAGCAGGTACAGTTGGATTCCCTACGGCCTCTGTGGACGTGCTCGCATGAGTTTAATGAGCTCTGCTTGCCAAAATATATACATGAATTATAATACATTGGTTCTTTACTGCATTTAGTTTAGTAATAAAAGTGGCTTATGCTACGGCTGTGTTTGCTTTTCTGTATTTATGTATGACTTTTAGGTCAGCGGATTTGTTTGATGCTTAAGCGATATTCATATTTGACCTTGTGTGAATTGAATAGAGCTGAAAATATAAATGAGGTAGGTTCTACGTCTGTGCAATTGTTACTTGTGTATACACACACACATCGCGCATTTATCCCTGAAGGAATATGCAGAGGCGCAACCAGGGCATCCACTTTTCGCCAAGTGTGTACCGTCCCATGATGTGATAGGGGTAGAGCGTATCGCCATATCGGTCATAAATTCCAGACTGGCTGATACTAAGTAGAAAAACTCAAATCTCACTTTGCCCGACCGTGATTAGAAACAAGTACCTCTGCCGTACAGCGGATGCAGTACAACTAAGACACCGAGACAATTTACCTATAATAATACTCTTAAAATTCCATAAGATCGTAATTAGCATGAAAATTTACACGTAGTTTTCACGTAACGATTATCTCAAAAGGTTTTTACGAATTATTTCAATTCACTTTTTATTATTTTATATACTGTACTCACAAATAATTATGTAATAAAAATAAACAATTTAAAATAACTTAAGTCAAAACTTTTATTTAAATATCACTCAAGTCTTCAGTTTAAAAACCACTTTATCAAAGAAAATAAAAAGGGCTTCACGGTTGGCGAACTCAAAGGGTCTAGGCACAATTATCGCGCGATAACACTGACATAGGTCCGTGGAATAAACGCGCCTTATCTAAAATGTGTAATGAATAAGGGATTTTAATTACAGAACGGAGATTATATTTTTATCTGCACAGAAACATGCCAGTGGCAGAAAAGGGTTGGATGCCTATTTTTAAGACAGTGTTTAAAGAAGTTTGCTTCGAATTCTAGTTTGGTCATGCGGATAAGATATTTCGGAATATTTATATTATTGAATTATAAGACTGTCTTATTGGCGTAGTTGTATTGACGACCGCCGCTCTGATATCTCGGGATCGAATTCTTAGGCACGAAAAGCCATATTGGGTTGTCCCATTAGGTATCAGCCTGAAGTCTAGAATTTCCGATATGTCGATCGCCTCTACCATATTATGGAACGGGACATGAGTGGTAAAAGTTCCACCTTGTAAGTGCATAGAATTATAAAATTTTAGAACTGTTCTATCCATAACACAAGTTAAATCTTTATTTGGATACCATAGCTCATAAACATATTAAAATTGAAATAAAAACTAAAAACTATTTAAACGGATTTTATCGCGGTTTTTTATATTATTATTTTCTCCCGACGTTTCGAAGACTTTGCAGCCTTCATGGTCACGGGGGAGACTGAGGTGTTGTTCATCCGTAAAGTCAAAGTTACAATATCTACCTACATTTTCAAATATACAACTTTTTAAAATTTTATCTGTTGACGGTCCGATCTACGCAGAATGAGCTCACAGTGTCTTGAGGTCTGGCAGCCGGTCTTTTGGGATCCGATTTAATTAAATGTAGAACAGGATCCCAGGCTTGTGCAAGCTTCCAACCATCTTCCCTATTGAAATTTGGGTGTTTTTAATTTCAATAGCCTCGCGAATCATCCTAGGCAGGAATCGGTGTTCTTTGGCAAGGATTTGTGGCTTGTCTAATCGCAAATAATGATTGGAGCCTCCTTCAGAATGTTCAGCGACTGCAGACTTCGTAGAGCGTCGGTGTTTCACGTCAGCTATATGTTCTTTTACGCGGGTCCCTATATTTCTTTTTGTTTGTCCTATATAAGAGGCCACAGTTGCAGTCTATCTTGTATACACCCGGTTCTTGCAGAGGTATATGGCACTTGACAGGTGGTAAAATTGACTAATCTTCTTAGGCGGCTTGAAATAGGTTTTATTGAAGCACGCTTCAGGATGTAGCCAATCTTGTCGGTGACTCCTCTCACATATGGTAGTACAACCGGAACACGTTCAACTGTGGCTGGTTTCACTCGGTCTCTGTGACGGCGGCGTGGAATTTGGAGCTTGTTGTCTCGCAGTACTTGCTTGACATGTTGTAGCTCAGCGGCCAGGTGTTTCTCGTCACAGATTCCTCGTGCTCTCTGAAACAATGATTTGCCCACGGTAGCTAACTGTTTTGGATGGTGGTGAGATTCACCGTTCAGATATTTATCAGTATGGGTCTGTTTCCGATACACAGTATGACTTAAGGTCTGATCAGGATTACGAATGACTAAAACATCCAAGAAAGCAAGAGATTTGTTGTGTTCTAACTCCATAGTGAATTGGATTTTATTATTGATGGAGTTAAGGTGATTTAAAATGTCTGATCATTCCACAACATATAGCCAGATGTAAGGCAGTGTTGGAGTAGTTCTGCATATTCCACAGGTATGTTATTATCTACTAACTTCTTAGACACAATCTTGATGCAATCTTGTAATGGTAAGCTCGTGAAGAGAGACTGGACATCAAAACTGACCATTGTTTCATTGTCAGCTAACTGTAGGTGTTTAATGTCGCTGACAAATTGGTATGAATCCTTCACAGATGCTCTAGTGTTTCCTCTGAGGGGTGAAAGCACTTTTGCTACGCGCTGAGCCAATCTGTAGGTTGGTGTGTCGATCTGACTCACAATGGGACGTAGTGGAGCATTTAACTTGTGTATCTTCGGCAGTCCATACAGTTTAGGCGGTTTTGCACACGAAGGAACGAGTAAGTTTACGTCGAGATTTAATTTATCGGAGTAATTTTTATTAAAGTGCTAGTAGCCTTCAATATCTTGTTAGTCGGGTCTGATTTGACTATTCTATACGTGCTTCCATCCGATAAAAGTTGTTCCATTTTATGATTGTAGTCTGACGTATCCATTACTACTGTCGCATTCCCTTTATCTGCACGGAGAATGGTAAAGTCTTTCCTTGATCGCAAGTTCTTCAAAGCGATATATTGATGTTTTGGAAGATTTGGTTTCGGCATTTTCTTTTGACGCAAAATTGACGAAATGTCTTGGCGTATTGCCTCCGAATCTTCCTTTTTTATATTATTCATGAAAAGACTGTTCTCAACATTGCAAATAATGTCTTCATACGGCATCCTTCGTGGTGTAACAGCAAAATTTAAGCCTTTGGATAAAACCTGAATTGTGTTTTCGTCCAATGTTTGTTTTGACAGATTTATCACTGCGCGTTGTTCATGGTTGGCGCAGGAGCTCAGCGCAGGAGTGTATGTTATCTATGGTCGCGCGCGTTCCATTCCTACACTCGGTGTTCTTAATATTTTTGGCATTTAATTTTGATGTTAGTTTATTATATTTTATTATGTGTTTATTTTGCATTCATTATATTTAGAAGTTTCGCGCTTATTTAAGATATCTATGCAATTTTTAAAAAATGAAATGCTGATAACTCTGTCTTTAGTTCATTGGATAAAATCTCAACACAATTATTTATGTAATGAAGGTCGGATCGTGTTCCATGTATGGTAGCTCGTAACAGTTTTATACTCGCCTGGTTTAGAATTTTAGCGCTCCCTCGTATGTTTTTCTTAGGTGATAGCTTTACACACAATTTGTCAGCGACATTAAACACCTACAGTTAGCTGACAATGAAACAATGGTCAGTTTTGATGTCCAGTCTCTCTTCACGAGCTTACCATTACAAGATTGCATCAAGATTGTGTCTAAGAAGTTAGTAGATAATAACATACCTGTGGAATATGCAGAACTACTCCAACACTGCCTTACATCTGGCTATATGTTGTGGAATGATCAGTTCTATGTACAAGTAGAGGGTGTAGCGATGGGCTCCCCTGTATCTCCGGTAGTCGCCGATATATTCATGGAGGACTTCGAGGAGACAGCCCTGACAACATCACCGGTCTCCAAGGTTTTACAAACGGTACGTAGATGATACTTTCACAATTTTACCATCGGACAAAGTATCTGCATTTTTAAATCACCTTAACTCCATCAATAATAAAATCCAATTCACTATGGAGTTAGAACACAACAAATCTCTTGCTTTCTTGGATGTTTTAGTCATTCGTAATCCTGATCAGACCTTAAGTCATACTGTGTATCGGAAACAGACCCATACTGATAAATATCTGAACGGTGAATCTCACCACCATCCAAAACAGTTAGCTACCGTGGGCAAATCATTGTTTCAGAGAGCACGAGGAATCTGTGACGAGAAACACCTGGCCGCTGAGCTACAACATGTCAAGCAAGTACTGCGAGACAACAAGCTCCAAATTCCACGCCGCCGTCACAGAGACCGAGTGAAACCAGCCACAGTTGAACGTGTTCCGGTTGTACTACCATATGTGAGAGGAGTCACCGACAAGATTGGCTACATCCTGAAGCGTGCTTCAATAAAACCTATTTCAAGCCGCCTAAGAAGATTAGTCAATTTTACCACCTGTCAAGTGCCATATACCTCTGCAAGAACCGGGTGTATACAAGATAGACTGCAACTGTGGCCTCTCTTATATAGGACAAACAAAAGAAATATAGGGACCCGCGTAAAAGAACATATAGCTGACGTGAAACACCGACGCTCTACGAAGTCTGCAGTCGCTGAACATTCTGAAGGAGGCTCCAATCATTATTTGCGATTAGACAAGCCACAAATCCTTGCCAAAGAACACCGATTCCTGCCTAGGATGATTCGCGAGGCTATTGAAATTAAAAACACCCAAATTTCAATAGGGAAGATGGTTGGAAGCTTGCACAAGCCTGGGATCCTGTTCTACATTTAATTAAATCGGATCCCAAAGACCGGCTGCCAGACCTCAAGACACTGTGAGCTCATTCTGCGTAGATCGGACCGTCAACAGATAAAATTTTAAAAGTTGTATATTTGAAAAATGTAGGTAGATATTGTAACTTTGACTTTACGGATGAACAACACCTCAGTCTCCCCGTGACCATGAAGGCTGCAAAGTCTTCGAAACGTCGGGAGAAAATAATAATATAAAAAACCGCGATAAAATCCGTTTAAATAGTTTTTAGTTTTTATTTCAATGTCTAACATTCGCGTAAACATAAGAAATCATCATTTTAAAATTGTTATTTATATTCTATATGTCTACAGGACCACTTGAGTACACTCAAGGGACTCTATTCCGTCTAAGGGGGCATATCAGTTATATTACAATTACGAGCGTTCTAATTAAGAAGCAGCTTTGATAGTCATATTCGTAAAAGAGTCATAAATCCCCTATTTATCTATACGGCTATCAAAGCTGTCTTTCGATTAGAATAGCCGTATTTTAAAAAAGACGGATTTGCCCCACTAGGGGGAATAGGGCGCAATAATACACCTATATATTTTGTTTGTTTACCTTTCTATGGAAATAAAAAAAAAAATGATTATTATTTATTCTATAATTTTCATTATTTTAAACATATTTTTACATTTTTACAAATACAATCCTTAATAAATAACATGCATATAAAAATATAAAAAAAATAATGACCCTCCGATTGCGAAGCTCAAGACCCAGGCCACTGGCGGTTAGGGATTCAAAGTAAGGAATCTCCTTACAATGCGCGCCGTGTCCAGCAATACTGCCTTTTGCATTTGGTTTCCGACCCAACGGCCAACTGAGAACTTCTGAAGATGTTGGTTGAGTCTCTTTGGTATTAACACATGCGCAGAAACGACAATCGGGACAATAATTGTAGAGTCCACAACCCACAAGTCAGCAACCTCGTGTGCCAAGTCTAAATTATTATTTATTATTACTTTAAAAAACCTACGCAAAAGAAACCTACGCGTTATTCTAAATTGGTTTCGTCTAGGAATGAGGTAATAATTTAGCGTAAAAGCTTTGGACCTGGTTTTAGTGTCAGGTTGGCTTGTTTCCCTCGGAGAGTATCGAATATTGTCCCTCTAGGGGCGAAGTATCGGCTTCTCACATTTTCAGATATATTTTACTGATATTATTTTTAGGCTTTGGAAATGTACAGTGATACTAAAGTGTAGGCTTGGTGGATTTTCGATATGAGTTGAGTGATTGGTGATATAACAAAAGTGTATGAAAGAAAGTAATCTGAGATCTTTATTCGCAAGCGAAGACAGAGACCTAGTGTACCTTCAACTAGCTATGTATTTGATACTTAGAAGGAGTCAAAAAGTTTTTTATCTATTAGTAGATTCATCCGTTTTTGTTCTCCACTTCGTTTCGTCATATGTATGAGAATTCCTTTTTTTATAAAATTGCTTCTATCTTGATATCGAAATTGACGCTAAACAAATCGTGGAAAAATCGCATTTTTTGTCTTTCAAACAAACTCTTGAAATAAATGTATTCCATCGCCTCTACATCCGCACAACAAAAACGATACCAACTCTTCAATTTCCAACAAATCAATGAGAAACAGAAAAGATCCGTCACAAATTACCACAGGTTCGTTACAAACTAACAGACACGTTCGAACTTAGCACATACTCAAACTTTTGGCCAATTACCGACTCGAAGCAAACTCGATCCGAACTCGAACGCCCTTACCGTAATTAGGCAAAGCCTAAAATTCACAAAACTCGTGACTTATTCATGAAGCAGGTGCTGATGTGGAGTATTTTTGTATAATATTTTACGTTTCGTGTTAGTTGCTAGGCTTTTAATCGTTATCATTATCCATTTTTGTCGTGCTGTGCATTGCTATTTAAAAAAGGACAACTTAAAACATTTTAGGAATAATTTCTGTTTATGGGTTATATCCGTCTTTTTGCAATTACAGGAGTTCTGATTGAA
The DNA here is from genome assembly GCF_014839805.1 of Manduca sexta. Classification (NCBI taxonomy): domain Eukaryota; kingdom Metazoa; phylum Arthropoda; class Insecta; order Lepidoptera; family Sphingidae; genus Manduca; species Manduca sexta. The sequence goes on along the minus strand of NC_051122.1, from coordinate 4,853,030 downwards.
GAACAGTTTTAATGGCTGTATAGGTAAATACTCATCTATTTAGTCTTATCTCTTAAAAATGCAAAAATACAGTTTCGTCCCTATAGAAGCAATAGGGCCTCTTAATTATTTGTTTATGTTAGGAAAACTAACAGACAAAAAACATCATTAGAGATTAAACATATAGTTCTATGCTAATTACAAATCATCGCCAGTAAAAACAGGCAAACAATTTCAACATAATGACGTGTTACCCTCAGGCTTTACTTGGTCACTTGACATATTAGTCCACTCCATCTAAGGTCCGCAAATCAATATCCAAGTGATAAAAGAGCGCAAACCAATTCTATGAAGAATCTTGGAACTTTGAATGATTCTAGTTTTTGATAATCGTACCAAGCATTTATCGTCAGCGACTCCTCTTGGAGAAACGATACTTGATCTTTATTAATAAAAATATACCGCTATCGGCATGTACGCCACACATACTAATAAATCCAACTAATAAATCTAATGAATATAACTCAAATTATGAATTCAACATCAAACACCCGAGAGCAAATTATCGCTCGTACAAAAAACAACACAGTTATCACATCCTTTCATGCATAAAACAGAAGGTCCAACTAATAAGTCGTCGGCACCTTGACAAGGTCCTGATATTATGATAAATAGCGGACCCTCGTCAGCCCGTATATGGAACTTGTAATGTGTTACGCAAACGTGTTTCGGATATTACTTTATAGGATTCCGGTTTACTTATTATTTTCAGTAGAATTTATTAATTATTTTTTGATTCCCGAATATTTTGTTTTCTTACCTTTTTCTTATGCACCTTGATTATCTCTGCATAAGGTTGATTGGTAGAGAATTCCTATGGTATTAAGTCCGCCTGTATACTTTTGTATATAAAGTGCTAAATAAAATAAAGTAAATGATGAAATTAAAAAGACTGGGTTTGATGTTGATTGCTACACATCTAAAAACTACGCAAAGAATGCCTCGAAAACATCAAAGAAGTTCACAAAGACTGCCAAGGTATTGTCAAAAATCGTCCAAGCGTGAAGATTAAAAACTGAATAATGTACGTGCACAGGTGTCTTCTTGCAAGCCATAAATAACTCAACCGACAAGTGCAGTGTCCATACGTCATACGCGTAAAGAATGGGGGTTATTGAAAAGGTTTAACTGCATTTTATAAGATGGAAGATTGTTGTCGAAATTTAAGACGTATTTGGTTGAATAAAATGGAGGCAGAAGTTTTTTTGTTAAACTTACATGTTGAAATTTTACCAATAAATATAGATTTCCTACTTAATAAAAATAGTAATATCAGCCCTGTATTATATACTGGTCACTACTGAGCCTTCTCTACTATTGAGAGTTTAGCCCTTAGTCTACAACGCTAGCTGATTGCGATGACAGACTTTATATAGATAAAATTCTTACGGAGAATTCTCAAGTATATAGTTTTCCTCACGATTTTTTCCTTCACCGTTAAAAGAACGATACTTCGTGAACAGTGTGCTTTTGATTTGAGTCTGCAGATATTTAACTCGGTCCGATTACTTAATTTATTCTTAATTAGTGACTTAAATACTGTTTTGACTAATGATAGTTCTCTTGTGTGCCAACAAGAATGTGTACTTCCCTAATCGCCCAGACGTTCGTTAAGAAGCACTATTACTAACTGAAAATAAATAATAAATCTGACCAACCAACTGAATTTAAAAGGGCCTTAATTCACACATTTTACAAACGGGGACGAAACTTATGCGGCTGTTAATTTTGTGTATTCGAGCTCATATGCTGCCATATTGAATTAAAAGCTGGGGTCTAGGGAATTAAATAAAAACGTGCCAAAATTATTTGTGTTCTAGCATACAAGTCTTGACATGAGTTTTAGGACGTGTCGTCATTACGTATTTTTAATCACAAAAATTAACACTCAATAATAATAATTAAAGATAGAAATGAGCGAGGAAATGAATGATGAGCGACGATAGCCTAGTTGGGTATGGAACGGACTGCCGAGACGAATGTCCGCAGGTTCAAATCCCAAGGGCACACACCTCTGACTTTTCTAAAATCATGTGTGTATTCTTTGTGAATTTATCGTTCGCTTTAACGGTGAAGGAAAACATCGTGAGGAAACCTGCACATCCGAGAAGTTCTCTATAGGAATTTCGAAAGTGTGTGAAGTCTACCAACCCGCACTAGGCCAGCGTGGTGGACTAAGGCCTAATCCCTCTCAGTAGTAGAGGAGGCCCGTGCTCAGCAGTGGGCAAGTATATAATACAGGGCTGATATTATTATTATTATAAAGATAGAAATATGTGTCTCGCTACGAGAATGAAATCAATGTCTTGTTATTTTAGAGCGGGCTTGCAATTAACTAAACTGCTATTTTAAAATATCATTTCAGTCTAGGAGAAAAGAAATATAATAGTCCAGTGTATGATCGGAAAGACTCCTCATCCTTTATGTCTCTGGGTGCAATAAGCCAATTCTTAAACCAATCAGAAGATTCCAGGTTCGAATTCTGGCAGGGTCGCCATGTAATGGAAGGATGGATATATATTGAGACGTGTTTATGGTTTCAGGTTCTTTATTAGACTGCTCTCATTATACTAACTTAATACAATACGTTACATAGCTTATATACTAAGTACACACACTACAATGGAAATGGATTCAAATATATCGGATTTAACATTAAGATCGCATATAGAAAGCGTTCGTTAGAATATGTGATCCAAAAATATATATTTGTGTAAGTTTTGTGTGATTAAAAATCTTTTCGATACCCAACATGAACTTTGGATAGAAATGAATATGAACATGAGCATGGTCTATTCTATTTGTTTCATATCTCGAAAGACCAGGCTTTTTTAATAAGTAATTAGAGCCCGGCAATGTGACCTCACCGCACCTGACGATAAGTGGAGTGGACTCAAATAGAATGTCGACTGACAAGAGATGATTACGCTCAACAGTCGACACAATTATGCCGGCCTGTTGGAACCGGTTATACACAGAATGATCTCGGAATGCGACATACTTACGTAGGCCACTATGACGGCTTTTAATACCTTGTGTATGGTGGTCGCTATCCGGGCGGATATACAATATATCTACCACCTAGAGGTGAAGGGTGAAGTTTTCCGAATGGTAACTCGATAAACCATATAGATACTAATGACGCATAAATGTGGTCTGCAAATCTTTCTAACGATTAAATATGCATAAGTCTGCGAATCGTTCTACTAATAATTAGATTTTTCATTTGTTACGAAAAGGAAGCAGCGATAGCCTAGTTGGTTGTGGAACGGATTTCCGACACGAATGCCCGAGGTTCAAATCCCAAGGGCACACATCTGTGACTTTTCTAAAGAAATATATGTGTATTCTTTGTGAATTATCGCTTGTTTTAACGGTGAAGGAAAACATTCTGAGGCAATCTGCATACCTGAGAAGTTCTCTATAGGAATTTCGAGGATGTGTAAAGTCTACCAATCCGCATTAGGCCAGCGTGGTGGATTAAGGCCTATTCCCTCTCAGTAGTAGAGGAGGCCCGTGCCCAACAGTGGGACAGTAAATAATACAGGGCTGATATTATATTATTACGAAAAACGAGCCGGCAGGAATCGGGTAATATGGACCTTTCGCTGCTACTATTACAAGGATTATTTAATTTCCACTACCATCAGTAAAGCTTGATGGTAATATATGAGTTGGAAGTAGTGACATGCTGTGTATGCAATTTAAGCCGGGCCCGCAATGCGGCGCAGCCTCGGATATACGTGACGACATGCATCGGTCGCCGGTATCCGCTATTGCTATTTATTAGGTGTAATTCCGCATTTAATTTTTGGATTTGGAAATGTTACGGATTTTTATAGTTAGTGCCATTGGTTTAACTTAATGTTTAAAGTAAAATGGTTTCCTGATCAAAATTTTGTATCTCATAATTTATAAAACAAGAGACAATAAACATCTGATTTTGAAATAGACTCTAAACGATAGACCTAGGTAAGTAGTCAACAGTCAATATTGCACTTCGATCTATAGCATAAATCGGCTGTCAGCTAAAACACCTTACATGGGATGAGAGGTAGTCAACGATACATAAGTAAGGCATGTCCGCTTATGAACGTGTTAGATTTTTAAGTAGAGACATTTTAAAATAATTGTGTATTTTTATACACAGATCACTTATATAAGCAAACGAACATATGTATCAATCATTTTATACCATCAGGACATCAGTGATAAATACGTTACGTCAGTAATCAAGTAGGGAAGGGCGGATGCGTTTTCAAGGAAACAAGGCCAACTATATTTGTTATACAATATATTTATTACATATATTATATTGATATTGATATACATCAATAAACATAGCCACTGATATAATGTTTCATTAACATTAGGCATTAGACATTACTATAGCACCAGTTATACATTTATTATATATTTTATATATTATACAATATGTACTATGTTAGGGTATATACCCTAACGTAGGTACGACTCCCAAATTATTAAATGTTTAATCATCATATTAATAAACAATGTTTAATTGTGAAAGAAACTAAAAGGAAATAAAGTGTATTTACTTAACTTGTCAGTCTCTTAGTATTGCTCTGCTCGACGGCTCACGACGAAATGCCACGTATCAACCAAGTGGCCGGTATTTATATCACTTCGAACGTCAAAACATTTAAGCACTACCGCCATTTCGGACAAATGTTTACAATTTCCATTTTAGTTACCTTAATGCATTTGTTTACAATAACTTACACAAATAATCACATTATAAACAGTAATATAGCTTTTTTATAAATAATCTATACTAATAAACGCGTTTGGATTTAAACTAAATAACATGTTTAACATTTATTGCCGAGTTTTGTACTAAGTACTTCTGGTGGTAGGTCTCTCATATGTGAGAGTCTGCCTAAGCAGGTTCTACCGCAATAACTATTTCTGCCGTCAAGCAGCAGTTAGTCACTGTTTTGTTCCGGTTTGAAGAACATTGTAGCCAGTGTAACTAATACACATAATAAGACCTAGCATCTCATGTCCCAGGATGGCGAGCGCAGTGAATGCCAAACAATACTTTGTAATTCAAGGTGTTGGATGGTATTTCTGCTGTTTATGTACGACCTTCACGCTTACCATCAGGCGAACGGCAAGCTCGTCTCGTCATTTAAAGCGATAAAAAGTAAACGAATATAAATATACTAGCTTTTGCCCGCGGCTCCGCTCGCATTATAAAGTTTTTCAGGCTAAAGTTTACCGTTATAAAAGTAGTAGTTTCCCGAGAGCCTATGTTCTTCCCAGGGTCCCAAACTGTCTCCATACCAAATTTCCTCTTAATACGTTGGGTAGTTTTTGAGTTTAGCACGTTCAGGCAGACAGATGCAGCGGGGGACTTTGTTTTATAATATATTTTTTAGAACTTTTTAAGAGGAACAATCCCGTCATACATCATTGTTGCATAACTTTAACCGTTTACGCAACGCACGCAACGGAAGCTCTCAAAACTAATAAATTGTCCCCGTTTTTGCAACATGTTTCATTACTGCTCCGCTCCTATTGGTCATAGCGTGATGATATATAGCCTCTATCACTCCACAAATAAAGGGCTATCCAACACAAAACAATTTTTTCAGTTCAAACTGGTAGTTCCTGAGATTAGCCATTACTGCTCCGCTCCTATTGGTCATAGCGTGATGATATATAACTTAGAGCACTCCACAAATAAAGGGCTATTCAACACAAAAATAATTTTTCAGTTCGAATCGGTAGTTCCTGAGATTAGCCATTACTGCTCCGCTCCTATTAGTCATAGCGTGATGATATATAACTTAGAGCACTCCACAAACAAAAGACTATTCAACACAAAAAGATTTTTTTAGTTCGAATCGGTAGTTCCTGAGATTAGCCATTACTGCTCCGCTCCTATTGGGTATAGCGTGATGATATATAGCCTATAGCACTCCACGAACAAAGGGCTATCCAATGCGAAAAGAATTTTTCAGTTTGGCCCGGTAGTTCCTGAGATTAGCCATTACTGCCCCGCTCCTATTGGGTATAGCGTGATGATATATAGCCAATAGCACTCCACAAATAAAGGGCTATCCAACGCAAAAAGATTTTTTCAGATTGGACCGGTAGTTCCTGAAATTAGCCATTACTGCTCCGTTCCTATTGGTCATAGCGTGATGATATATAGCCTATAGCACTCCACGAACAAAGGGCTATCCAACGCAAAAAGATTTTTTTAGTTTGGACCGGTAGTTCCTGAGATTACCCATTACTGCTCCGCTCCTATTGGGTATAGCGTGATGATATATAGCCTATAGCACTCCAGGAACAAAGGGCTATCCAACACAAAAAGATTTTTTCAGTTCAAACCGGTAGTTCCTGAGATTAGACATTACGGCTCCGCTCCTATTGAATATAGCGTGATGATATATAGCCTATAGCACTCCACGAACAAAGGGCTATCCAACGCAAAAAGATTTTTTCAGTTTGGACCGGTAGTTCCTGAGATTAGCCATTACTGCTCCGCTCCTATTGGGTATAGCGTGATGATATATAGCCTATAGCACTCCACGAACAAAGGGCTATCCAACGCAAAAAGAATTTTTCGGTTTGGACCGGTAGTTCCTGAGATTAGCGCGTTCAAACAAACAAACAAACAAACTCTTCAGCTTTATATAATAGTATAGATAGATTTTAATTTGGCTACTTAACACCAAAGTCTCAACGGGAAGAAGAAAACAAAATTCTCATATAATCAGAATGGTTTTAGTGCCGTACCATATGCCATCGATATAACGTCGACAAAAGTCTTTGCATCCGATATTGATATTAATACTAGCCCCAGCGTCCATTAAATCGATTGCGTTTACATCTCTCGGAATTTCGCCTTTATATGAAAAGGATGCGTGCGAAACCGTTTGGTGCTTTGATCTATTGACAGGTTACTACAGGAATTTCTAGCGATGTTACATTAAAATATTAAACTAAAATATTCTATTGCTTTCGTGGTGCAATTTATTTAATTTTATTTTAGGGAATCATACAGTGTTGGCGATAGCCTAATTGGGAGTGCGACGGACTGCCCAGTCGAATGTCCGCAGGTTAAAAAACCCAAGGGAATGCACCTCTGGCTTTTCTAAAGTTATGTTTGTTTTCTTTGTGAATTATCGCTTGCTTTAACGGTGAAGGAAAAGATCGTCAGGAAACCTGCATAAATTTTCTATAGGAATTTGGAAGGTATGTGAAGTCTGCCAATCCGCACTAGGCCAGCGTGGTGGACTAGGGCCTAATCCTTCTCCGTAGTAGAGGCCCGTGCCCAACAGTGGGACAATATATAATATAGGGCTGATATTATTACTATTCTATTTATTTCGTGGTATATATATATTTTTAAGGATACATATAGGATTTAATAGAAAGAGTAAGTTAAGGAAACTACTACACACATATAAATGTTTCTAAACAAAAATAAGAATATTAAAAATAAAAAACAACTAGAAGACCTTTACTTTACACATTTGTTAATAATAATTGTGTTGTATGTGCAGCATATCTGTCATACAGAGACTTTGATTTCTATTCTCGCAATAATCTATTAGTTCAATTTAGAATCATCCCCAGTATGTAAATAAGTAAATGGCAAAAGATTTGCTTTAAATTACGAGGAACGTACAACTTAGCAAAATGTAAATTACACCTCTGCCTACCCAGAAACGAAACTGGGGTGATGTTACGTATCACTACCTCCAGTTTCCCCGAGTTGAAATCAAATTACTGGCAAGCGACAGAGGTTAACTAAAAATTAAATTAAAAACTACAGGGTACATATAAATGCAATGTAGGGGCAGGTGCCGCATCTGTGCCGGATGTATCCATTACCCGGGCCAGCGGCCCCCGACTCTTGACTCCCCATCTGCATTACCTCTATTTCAAATTACTTTGTTTCAATTATAAGTGAGCTTAATGTTAAAATGAATGCTTGTCTAGACTCGGTATAGGAATATCTATGAACTTGGAATGGGTTTGATTTTAATGTGAGAGTATGGTTTTTAAATTTGCCTGTTTAGATCGTCTGAAGAAGACGAATGTCACATAGAAGGTCTAGGGAAAGTTTAGTCAAATTACTTTGCATCATGCGTGTAAAAATGTGTTTCACCGATAGCATATTGGAAAAAGATGTTAATTCCCTTGGCCACTAGAATAAGATGAAGAGTAATATTAGTTTTTTCTGTTCAAAAATCATCTTGGAGTACGGAATTAGTGCCTGACGTCGGCTCGTCGTCTATCATATAATAGGACGGAAAACACATGGCAAAAAGTTGGTGTCATGAGTTATAATGTGAGGTGTTATCGTCTGTCTAATCCTACGGAGATAAAGGCGTAATTATGAAATAGTTGCAAACTGCAAATTCGCAAAAAAAGTAGCAGGAACTACTTCGACGGACTCCCCATGACACGTAGTAAATTCAGTTCCAAAATGTTTGTTTAAATTCAAACCCAATTATAAAGCTATGTGAACGCACTTTGATGTGAATGTTTATAACTTAATTCCATGCGCACATTCTGTGATTAATGTGGTGAATTAATGTAAAAGCATTTTCCGTGTTACGCGGTTGCGTTCGCGGGTATCCGCTGGATCAAATCAATTGCCTGCACATAAACTCACGCTTTTATCTCTGAAGTTAGGCAGTGAGGTAGCTGTTTTAATCAGTTAGCTTTGGTATAGCCATCGTGTGTGGGAAATCATCTGGCTATATAAGGCACGGATTTTTACCATGGATAATTTATTGCTTTTTATTTAAGAGAAGTCTTACAAATTTTGTTTTACGACTCGGCAGTCGAATTCGCAATCTCACAGTGTACTAACTGTGAAATTTTCTTTTTTTTATTTCTTGGTATGACGAGACGAGCTTGCCGTTCGCCGTTTCATAAACAGTATCCAACACCTTGAATTACAAAGTATTGTTTGTTATTCCACTGCGCTCGCTGTCCTGAGACATGAGATGTTAAGTCTCATGTCCAGTAGTTACACTGGCTACAATGTCCTTCACCAAGGACCTTCGTCCTAGTAGACTTAATATTACACTCGTTATCTCTTCTACTTGACCTCGTATTACTAATGTAGAGTTAGCATATTTTTTTCAACCATTTGCTTGTAATTATAAAATGTATGAAATTAATTACCGATTACAATAAGATTCATAATCCCATAACAACTGCTTATACGACGCTTGTGTATACATTACATACGTAAAAGCTACGTAAGTATCAAAACAAAAACGGGGACACGCTGAGCACGCCTTTGACGAATTTCGCGATAGGCTCCCATAATTGTTCCCGAAGGCACTCCTTACATTAAAATGGGAAGAAATTGCGTGAATCTCTCAAGATGTGAGATTACGTCGCGAGCTAGAAGGGACTGGTTGGAGATAAATTATCCTTAAGCCGATTAAACGAACATTGCAACTAACGTATTTATGGAACAACAGCTTTTGTTACGGTTTAAAGTTGTATTCTGATAAAAACAGGGTTGATTTTTCAATAATAAAACTTGCATGGCTAACTAGCTAAGTTCGTACAGCAAATAAAAACATAAAACTATTCTATGTATTTTTATTTTCTTTCTTTTTTATTACTTAAAGTTACATTTTGAGTTTCTTAATATAAAGAAGTGGGTCTTTTTGAAGAGTTGAATAGACTGATTTCACTTGAATACTATTGATCCACAAAATCCGAGTTAAAATTTATTAAAATCGATGGTTTGCGTTTCAAGAGTCCATGAGATATCCTTTCCTTGTTGTTCAAAATCTTGATTCATTTTTAGATCTGTACTAATAAATATGCATCATGTAACGTCTAAATAGACGAACCAATATTAATACCAAGAAAAGGGAAGAGTAAAAAATAACATTTGAACTATATTCTATGATTGAATGCGTTTAGCTAATAGCTTTGTTTATGTAGACTTATATATAGAAGCCGTTAATAATAACTCAAAATAGAGAGTGATTTAGATAGGTTAATGTAGGTTAGTTTGTAAAAAAGGGAAAAATTATGTTTCCTTGGCTTTGAAATATCCATAGTAAAAGAAACACGGATGAGATTCCTTACTTAAAGCAAAGGAATAGGGATCTCACTCACCATAAAAATGCAATAGAGCAGTCATTTTACACGACTTTCTATTGAAACAATTACCTATTATTTATTAACACTTCATATACAATAAAATTTGTACATAGTCGGACTTAATGCCATAGGCATTCTCTCCCAGTCAACCTTAGGGTGGAACAGAAATGAACTATTAGTATCGGCTTTACCTTCAGTGACTATTGGCGTCAATTGTACACAACCACCTACAAGACCTTATAACAATGCTATTATTACCGCGAAGCTATCCTGGAATCTGTTTATCATAATTCGGCAGGATGCGGCATTCCTGTCAAACAATACAATATCGGCTCCAGTCCGCATGTATTATGTATGAACGACGCATTTAGTGTTACGAGGTGGCCATGGGATTCGGTTTGAAGCCGGTGTAATTATTGTTAGTATGTCTGTCTGTTTGTACTTTCGCATAATAACAATGTAATTATTGTTTTCTTTACTTTTTTGGGTAAGTCGTAAGACGGTAATTTGTAGACCATCTGATGAGTGACTTTAACAATGTCATTCAATAATGTAATAATATCGGCCCTGCATTATATACTATCCTACTTATGGGCACGGGCCTCCTCTACTACCGCGAAAGATTAGGTCTCAGGCCCCCATGGTGGCCTAGCACGGATTGATAAACTTCACACACCTTCAAAATTCCTATATAGAACTTCTTAAGTATGCAGGTTTCTTCAGGATGTTTTCCTACACCGTTAAAGCAAGCGATAATTCACTAATAATTATGTGTGTAATTTTAGAAAAGTAAGTGGTGCGTGCGATTGATTCCTAAAAACTACCAATTTATCTAATAAATTACCAAATTTAGTAAATTTTAGTAAGCATAACATTTGTTAAAAAATATTCCACATTCCACTTCAGCGTACTGAATCTATGTTCCCCTTTAAGGCGACAACAGATACAAGATCCTCTATTGATATAACACAGAATATCGCGCCTTTGTTAATGCCACTATTATTCACTTGGTCCTTGACTATGTCTATTTGTAACCACCTGGATATCGATAACCTCACTCAATAAATAAAGTTCGCTATAGTGGCTCCACCTAATGTCGCTCTCGAATGCGGTAAAGTCATTTTACCATGTCCGTATAAAAAGAGTTTTAACTATGAAGCCCTTAGTATTTATTTATTTACTTTATAATAATATCAGCCCTGTATTATATACTTGCCCACTGCTGAACACAGGCCTCCTCTACTACTGAGAGGGATTAGGCCTTAGTCCACCACGCTAGCCTAGTGCGGATTGGTAGACTTCACACACCTTCGAAATTCCTATAGAGAACTTCTCAGATGTGCAGGTTTCCTCACGATGTTTTCCTTCACCATTAAAGCGAACGATAAATTCACAAAGAATACACATGATTTTTTTAGAAAAGTCAGAGATGTGTGCCCTTGGGATTTGAACCTGCGGACATTCGCCTCGGCAGTCCGTTCCACACGTTTATTTACTTTATTAAGAAGCAAAACGAAGTACAATCAATAATTTTCACAATTCTGTATAACAAACATATTGGTTATTTGTAGTTATAAAAAAAAATATTTAAAAAAATATCCCACAGTTTTCTCGAACATGGGGGCTCTACACTACTTGTTAAGGCGATAACACATCCGCGCCGCGATCTAATGGGATCACGCAGAAACTTTCGCGCCGATGTTTATCTCCGATCGCCTTTATCGTGATATCACTTCTTATTTTCACGACTGGCTGATAAATTATAAGGTGTGAATTCTATCGCTGAAGATATTATTGTTTTAATGTATTATTCCCATAGAACTATTAGATTATAATACAAATTACCCGCTGAACAAAGCTACGAGATCTCTTCAAACTCAATATCGTAATATCACTTCTTAGTTTCACGACTGGCTGATAAATTATAAGGTGTGAATTTTATGGCTGAAGGTATTATTGTTCAATGTATTAGTCTATTATTCGATAAAAATACAAATTACCAGCTGGACACACCTATAAAACCTCTTCAGAGTCAACTTAGTTTCACGACTGGCTTATTAGCCAGTTTTAATTTATTAATTATAAGATGTGAATTCTATCGCTGAAGATATTATTGCTTTAATTTATTATTCCCATAGAACTATTAGGTTACAATACAAATTTTTACCCGCTGGTCAGAGCCTACGAGATTTCTTCAGAATCAATCTCATAGAGGATTTCTCGTTATGAGAAATAATTCAGGATCTGCATTTCTCAATAACATATTTTTAGGAATAGCTGATGAGACGAGCTAGTCGCTCGCCTGCCATTAAAACTCAGGTTTACACTCAAACAGTAGCAGAGTAATTCAGAATATTGCATCTCAAAGAACGTATTCATTTCTTGGCAGGATCATGAACTTTTAATGCTCAGTAATTTCTATTTTCAAACGTCTGAAAAATACTTCTTTGCGTAAGCTTTGCTTGAAGGCAGAAATAGACAATGCAAGCCCAAACAGACTTGTGTCTGAGATATCCACGTCTACAACCAGAAAACTCCAAAAAAATCTCCAATATACAGCGGAAACAACATAAATAACAGACAGGTCCGACAATATTTCACGCTTGAATCTAACTTTGTAAATAACGAATAATTTCATGTTTTTCCTCTATCTGTACTAACACGAAACGATGCCACCAGTACAAAGTATGAAGTCTCGCACTTGGAGAGTGTCCCTAGTTACAGGAGAAAGGTTAAGCATCTAGTCCTTGCTTACTATGCTCTCTGCTGGTCATATTTACTTTCGTGTCGGATTAAGGCTTAATCCTCGTAGTAGTGAAGGTCCGGGCCCAGCAGTGGGACGGTATATTTACTGGGGTTGAAGAAAATCATTTTGAAACAGTCTATAGTTACAGAGTTAGTGCCATGCTATAGATGTATTTGTACACTCTACATGACTAAGATAGCTTGACTGCTTTCTTTATGCAATTGAATGAAAAGACTAGCATGCCGCTCGCCTGGACTCCATACAAAACTGAATTACAAAGTACTGCGTGACGTTTCAATGCGCCCCTTCACACTGAGACATACCTATATATCATATCATGTCTTTGCTGGACTAGTATATTATAATCATTAATAATATAGCAATTTTCTTCGTTTTCATTTTGTTTAAAGTAGGTAGTACCTATTGTGTCTATTTAAAGTTTTGCCAGCAAGCATGGGCGCCGCCAAGATTATATTTAGGGAGGTGCAACTGTAGTCTACATATTATAGTAGGTACTACATAATATCATTATATGCATATTATAATAATATATAATAATAATATCAGCCCTGTATTATATACTGTCCCATTGCTGGGCACGGGCCTCCTCTACTACTGAGAGGGAATAGGTCTTAGTCCACCACGCTGGCCTAGTGCGGGTTCGTAGACTTCAGACACACTCGAAAATTTCTAATAGAGAACTTCTCAGGTATGCAGGTTTTCTCACGATGTTTTCCTTCACCGTTAAAGCAAGCGATAATTCACAAAGAATACACACATATTTTTTTTAGATAAGTCAGAGGTGTGTGCCCTTGGTATTTGAACCTGCGGACATTCGTCCGTTTCACAACCAACTAGGCTATCACCGCTTCTTAATGCATATTATGCTAAACCACAATAAAACCTCGGTTGTTTATCGTTTCCATTGTCATTCAGTCATTGTACCCCCTCCCGGTGACCATGCCAGCAAAAAATAAATCTTTCTTTTTTTCATATCAAGCTATTAAGTTGATACTATGATGGCCAAAACACCTTGCACAAGTCACTTATAAATAAACACATTGTCGAAACTTGGTCTTATTCTTACGACGCGATCGTCACTTACCCGCCTGCGCTCCTAACTTACGCCACATTGTTAGCAAAGTTACGCGGTGTATTCATGCCATTTTACTGGAACTTTTAACTGGCCAGATGTGTCCCGGCCTAGGGTATGAATCTGATTTGCTTTTAGATTAATACGGAACGGACAAACTTCTTTTTTTTATTTTTTAACGGACGAGACGGAGTTCTTAAGTTGAAGAGGTTTCGGGAGTTTCATATTTGGATATCTTTAGGTTATTCCGTCTGGACATTGAGTTTACGATTCATATCTACATATATAACTACGTAGCCGTGAATCTGTGACTTACTTTACAATTGATTTGAATTGGAGTTTTTTGTGTTTGCAGTTACGCCGAGCTTCAATGCTCTGCGTAATAAAACATGCCTCTTTACAGTGGTGTATTAGGGTGGCTTGTCGTACAAAATATCCATGGGTGAGATTTAGGGAGCCCTTAAATTTTGTATTTTTTTTGATTTTTGTATTTGGATATTAAAAACGGTCACCAGTAAAATATTAATATATAGGGATTTTTCATGGTTAAAGCTCCATTTGATTAATTTGCCACGGGCCTTAAGGTAAGTATGCATTGGGTTTTGATTATCGGTTATACGAATTGCAGTGGAAGGAGTATGCGAGATAGTCACATTAACCACTAGTCAGAATTACATCTTGGTGACGTCTTGTTTGTAAGATTAATTTAAATAGAACTTTATGAAACATCTGGAGTAGACATGTTGAATGAAAACCGCAAGACGGAGTAAATGTATACTATATACAGAGTAATATACAAAGAAAATAAATAGTTTATTATAATTTGACAATTAATGTACTGATTCATAATGTCATATTACTATCATTATATCACGGTTATTCGTCATTCAATTACTTACATAAAACCTAATAATAAGTAAGTAGGTAAATCGAAATAACAAAGAATATAGCTTTATTTTTAAAAAATTGTTTCACTATTTTCAAACAATGATTCTAATCTCTTTTGTCGATCAATCACGAATATGGACCAATCAAAACAAAGTATTTTTGACATGATTACAAATGACTTATTTTGATTGGTTTATTTTTGGAATTTTAAAATTCGAATTGCTTATAGAAAACGGCCGATAATTATTAATAATAGCTTAACAATCTTATATTACTTCTTACTCTTATTAATATTATAAATTGGAATGTTTTTTAAATGTTGGATGTTACAAACCACTGCTACCGCTGAATGAATTTTGATAAAATTTGATACATGGCTTATATTTACATATTGGCTATTTTTTATCCCTGTCATTTACTACAGCGAAAAAAAATAGTCTCAATCTTTCAAATAGATGGCGCCAGCATCGTATAAATAGCGATATGGATTGCTACAAGGATTTTGATGTTTCTTGGCGAAGTCGGTAACTGTAGTAGGTAAAAGTAGGTAAGTGGTGGTCTCACATGTGAGAGTCCGCTTGCAGGTACCACCGGTTGTTTCTGCCGCCAAACAACAGTGTGTTGTCACTGTTGTGTTCCGGTTTGAAGGACATTGTAGCCAGTGTAACTACTGGATATAAGACTTAACATCTGTCTCAGGATGGCGAGCGCTGTGGAATACCAAACAATACTTTGTAATTCAAGGTGCTGGATGGTGATTCTAATGTGATCGTATCGCTTACGATCAGGCGAACGGCAAACGTCTTGTCATTCTAAGCAATAAAAAAAGCAATACTGATAACAGAGAACCAAATTAGTCTGAATTTTTATGAAGAAATTACAAAGGGTCGTAATTTCACCGATCCTTCAATATGATAATTAAGTACACACATCTTCCGAACTAATTTCGAGTTGTCGGCAAAGTATTGTTAATTCTGACATGTAAAACGTGTCATTTGCATAAGCAACCTTGAGTGAAAGTATTAAGATATTTATTTCAGCAACCAGGCGTGGAGTGGCACGTACGAGGCCCAATTTTACCAGGTTATTAGAACTTTATATTTTAATAAACATGAGAGGTTTTTGGAGAATAAACACATTGGTTTAGATACTTGGGCTATTAATCATGATGACTTAGATTAGATTCCTTAACCCAAAAATTTATAATTTAATTCGAAAACACAAGTAATTTGTCCATTATTAAAAATTGTGACCAATATTACATTATATAGGACAGAAATTAGCTTGAAAGGAATTGAATACAATAATATTATTGACTATAAAATAGCCAATCGGCGCGAGTGTTTTCATAAAAAAATTACTGAGCATAAAACCAAAAATATTCCAAACTTTATATAACTGAACTAAAAACAGTTACCCATTCCATATTTCAAAATAAAAACAACAATATAATGTAACTATACGACGATGCGCCTGCAATCCGACCGAGCAAAACGTCTACCCACGGCATATATCTTTACTAATCTATGTATATAAAAATGAATCCCTCTTTCTCTTGGTCACGCCATCACGCGTGAACGGCTGGACCGATTTAATTATTTTTTGTTGTGTTTGCTATTGTCAGGAGAAGGATCTTATGAAAGAAAAAAATCAAAAGATAGCGCGGAAAATTAGAAAATTTAAGAAAACTTAACGAAAATATTAATTTTATATAACTATAAATTGTTTGAAATAACTGTGAGCGATTGACAGAATGCGCGCTGCAAATTCATAGTTAAGGCGGAACCACGTCTGTCGGGTCAACTAGTAATTAATAAATGTATAAAGCTGAAGAATTTGTTTGAACGCGCTAAACTCAGGAACTACTAAACCGATTTAATTTTTTTCGCTGATAGAAAGTTATATAACACCCGAGTACTATAACCTACTTTCTATCTAGGGAAAATGTTTATTAAATGTTAATTTTCACGGTAAACGTGCGTAAGAGACGATTAAATCAATGACAATAAGACATTATAAAAACTATCAAATTGTATAAATTGACTAATAGACGCTAGAATACCAGAATTATTATAGTAACATGTGACCAATAATTACATTGTTTCTTGCAATTTAATGACTTTTTTTTTCTTTTTTATATATGTAAGGAAATGACACATAATAGCAATTGACTTATTGGTGTCATTTCTATTTTTTTATCAGTTTTATTTTTTTCTTTTTTATATATGTAAGGAAATGACACATAATAGCAATTGACTTATCGATGTCATTCCTATTTTTTACCAATTTTAATTTTTCTTTTTTATATATGTAAGGAAATGACACATAATAGCAATTGACTTATCGATGTCATTCCTATTTTTTTATCAGTTTTCTTTTTTTCTTTTTTATATATGTAAGGAAATGACACATAATAGCAATTGACTTATCGATGTCATTCCTATTTTTTACCAATTTTAATTTTTATTTTTTATATATGTAAGGAAATGACACATAATAGCAATTGACTTATCGATGTCATTCCTATTTTTTACCAATTTTAATTTCTCTTTTTTATATATGTAAGGAAATGACACATAATAGCAATTGACTTATCGATGTCATTCCTATTTTTTTATCAGTTTTATTTTTTTCTTTTTTATATATGTAAGGAAATGACACATAATAGCAATTGACTTATCGATGTCATTCCAAATTTTTTACCAGTTTTCTTTTTTCTTTTTTTATATGTGTAAGGAAATGACACATAATAGCAATTGACTTATTTATGTCATTCCTCTTTTTTATCAGTTTTAACGATTGTAAAAGCATTTAAGGTCCCAGGTACATCGTAGAAATTTTTATTTGTAACTTGAACTTTGGTACAGCCCAACCCATCACACTCAAAGCTAATGAAGAAACATATTCGATCGCACACTAGTTTATTACACCACATAACTTATGGGTATTCTCGAACCTGTTACATATAGTAGGGATACAAGTGAAATGGGAGATTAATGACAGCCTACAGCGGCGAAAGATGAAATTCTCCTACAGGGAATCCGACATAACAATTAGGTACTAATATTCATAAATACGGTCTGTAATTAGTTCACATAATAATTAGATTCTACATTAATTCTTTATAAAGGGAAGTCGGCAGGAATCGGTCCTTCGCCACTGATAGCCTATATCATATTAATACATATACATATACAGTCGTTTTCGAAATAGTTATGCTAGGTATAGATCGGGTGTCTATAATTAGTTTGGTGACGTAGTTGTAATGCGGTACGACTACGACTACTGCGATGAGGTATAATAATAATAATATCAGCCCTGTATTATATACTTGCCCACTGCTGAGCACGGGCCTCATCTACTACTGAGAGGGATTAGGCCTTAGTCCACCACGCTGGCCTAGTGCGGATTGGTAGACTTCACACACCTTCGAAATTCCTATAGAGAACTTCTCAGATGTGCAGGTTTCCTCACGATGTTTTCCTTCACCGTTAAAGCGAACGATAATTCACAAAGAAATACACACATGATTTTAGAAAAGTCAGAGGTGTGTGCCCTTGGGATTTGAACCTGCGGACATTCGTCTCGGCAGTCCGTTCCACACCCAACTAGGCTATCGCCGCTTTTATCTTCCTGCGATGAGGTGCTGGCTTTGAGTCCCGGGTTGTGGAAAAATAATTGTGGTTGCTTCCATCTTAAAAAATACTTAATTGCATAATAAAGTGGGGATGTTGGCAATGTGATGGCATCGTGCCGCGGAAAGCACGTAGAGCCGTTGGTTCTGCGCCTGATCTCTCTGATCATGTCGGATTGCTGTCTCACTGGACTACGAGAGTAAAGGAGCAGAGAGCGTATCTGTATTGCGCACACACTTTTGCACTATAATATATCCTATGTATCTGACTGATGTCAGGTGAGATACATATCTGCAGTGGCCTAAATTCGAATAGGAGGGTTTATTGGCTGGTGAGGGTATCAGAGGCGAAAGTTAAATTTGCAAGAGCGAAACCGCTATTTAATTTTATTTACATTTGATTTTAGATTTTAGAGTAAATAAAGTAAAATAAAACATTTATCGGATTTTATCACGGTTTCTTATGTATTTTAATTTTTTCTGATGAGACTTTGCATCGTTTATTATCGCTTGGGGTTCAACGCAAAATATACATGTAAAAAATAGTTATACAAAATATTGTTTTCACAAATTAACATCGAGTCAAAACATCGAAAGATATCGAAAATACAAGTTTCCAAGAGATATAACGCATAAAAAAAAACAACTATGGAAGCAATCTCGGTGCTGATAAAAGTAAGGATATATGCTAATGCAGAAATTCTTGGAAACAAACTACCAAATCACTGGAATCGCAATTTTCTTACTCCGAAAATTGTGAGTATATGGATGGAAACACAAGGGAAGGTAATTGGCTTGCATTTCTATGAGTGTTGGGATTCAACGAACTTATTTAAATAATTTATTTTAAAATGAAAATTTAAATTTCGAATTTCGAACACATTACGAAAGTATGTCAGTTTTTCTTTTTAAATTAAGTACATTATAGTGGCCATAGAGTTGAATCTACATCACAAGAGGAAGGATAACCTTAAATATAACATTATGAGCTACAGCTATTGTCGACGTTAGGAGTGCATGAAGTCTATGCAATACTGTAATTCAAAGTAATGACTGACGTTAATTTATACATTTGCAAAAAAAAAACAATGTTTCAAAATAGAATCGTTATAAAATAACAAAATATCACCTAATCGCAAAACATACCCGTATAGTTTCTTTTATTCCGGAAAATGTCGTCGTAATTCCGAGAAATTCAATTTAAAATCGCTCAGAGTTGGGTCAGTACGGAATATACCGCGGACCGGTCGAGTAATTGGTCCGGCCGTGCAGTCGATGCATTCAAAAATTGTTCGAGACGCGGCTCGCCAATAAACCCTATTAGGACGGGAGCTCGTCACCGCTCTATTCATCTGTATTCACATTTTAATTGATATTTAAAGAAATGTACCTGGCTAATGCTTTAGTTACGATGAGTGGGGTTTCCGGTGACGTCACGGAGGTATGACGTCAGATACGAAATTTATTGTACGGTACTTCGAAGCGAGAAGGAGTTATAAGACTTAATAATTTTACTTTACATTAGTTAATACTTCTCATTCCTACCCTGTGTAACATAATACTTAAGAAACATACTCAACTCTCAAATGTAACGGAATCCAATAGCAAATCAAACTATATAATTTATTTCAGTAATAAAAATATCCTCTATTACAAACAACTAAAGAAATCCATTATAATAAAACAGAAATTATTAATTCAAATATCTAAAGCCTCTAATTAATCACGGTAAAGAAGTTAACATACATACGGGCTCTTCAACACTGGGGTGTCCCGGTATTCCGGTTCGCGGTGAGTCCGTTGATTGTTTTGCAAGCTCCGAAGGTACTGGATTTGATTTTTTTTAAAACCATCCACTGACAGTTTGGTAATCGACTTCACATGTAACCAACCGCTGTGTTAATAAGTGTACTATGATATTATTTTTCCAATGCAGAGTTGCGGCAATGTTTTATAGGTTTCACCGGGAAATTGTGATGGGTTTTACCGGAATTTCCGGATCGGTATTTTTGGTTAATGCATATTATATTTAGAATGTTGTATTATTTCGGTTATGCTTAATGGATAATCAAGCATTCTTCCTCTTTGTTTGGTTCCATCTGTTATCTCAACTCGGATTATATTTTTTTACAATTAAGGGCGTTCATTGCGAAGGACAGCTTCAGTAGTCGTATAAGGGAGTCAAAAAATCTTCTATTTACCTATACGTAAATAATATTACTAAAAACATAATCCTGAAACTTCTAAATAATATCATTACCTATACTAAAGCAATTATAGGGTTAAAGTACAACCATTTTTAATCACTTAGCCCTCAATAAAAAAAATGCAAATCTCACAGTAGTCGATCACAGGTATAGCTCGCGGCCGGGCCACAGGCAATCAATAAGGCTTGCTACATTTAGGGTTAACGAGTACAGTTCTGTGTGCACAGCACCACTGACAGCCGCTCTGTAATACATATTGCATAGGGTTAAGGGGAAATTGTATGGAAAAATCGTATTTCTATGAGTTGCAAGTTAATTTACTTATAATTAAGAGTGGCGATGGCCAAGATGTGGAATGCTGGTGGTAGGATTTTTATATCTGGCCGCATAGCGACAAGGTGTTAAAACCCTCCATAGTGTCGCGTTCCGGGATCAGTCTGTGTATATCCGGTTCCAACAGGCCGGCATAATAGGGTACCGGACTCATTTTTGTTCTTTACTATTATCAAATATTTACATAATATAAATTATAACACCGAAGGAATTATTAAAATCCGGTAAAAAATCAACAAGTTATAAGTCTTTGAATTTCGGTGGAAGGGGTAATTAACAAGAATCAAAAAAGAGACGAAATATCCACATGTGATGTCATCGGGAATTACGACGCGTGCGAAAAAAAGAGATGAAGCGATATCCCCACGTCGCGCCCACTTCTGCACGTTACAATATTTTAAATATGAATTACTCGCTCATTTTTTAACCAATTGTTATGCAGTTTTCGCAGCAGTGCTTCTTTTTCGTATTATTAACCATTACATATAGAATAATGTACAAAATCAAGCATAGGCCGGTCCCCTATTATGTTAACTGACGAGGGGTAATCATTACTCATCAGTCGACATTTTATTGGACCCCGCTCCACTTATATGATGCAGTAGGGTCACATTGCCCAAATAAAAATATATGGCGGCAAAGAATGATACTTACGTTTTAAAAATATCTTGATATACAATATCTCATATTTATCATAGAAATACGGCATTACTTACGGCATTTTCATATACCCTTTGGTATAGCAAATGTTTATGCATGTTGGTGATCACTCACCATCAGGTGAACCGTATTCCTTTGCTCCCTATATATAAAAAATCCATATAATACGAAGCGGAACTTATTATAAAAGATATGCGCCTTAAAGCCACTCCTTTCCATCTCTTTACAAGCTTAATATCTGGTTTTCCAACACATATGAATTTGCAGCGTTTCCTACTGATACTCGATCGGATATTTATCACTCAATGATAGAAACGAGGATCCGACTTAGGAAAATGGGTTTTGAATAAGCAAATGTCGCACCTTTAGAACTAGACCTAACTCAAAATTTATGTATTTTATGATTCTATTAAAGATCGACCTTCTAAAGCATCATCTATAACCCTATGACGAGAGACAAAATTATAGAATAGAAACTGAGATTCTCACTTTCGACGACCGCCCAATTCATTGCCTTCTATAAATAATAATAATAATATCTGCACTGTATTATATACTGTCCTACTGCTAGGCTCAGGCCTCCTCTACTACTGAGAGGGATTAGGCCTTAGTCCACCACGTTGGCTTAGAGCGGATTGGTAGACTACACACACCCTCAAAATTCTTATAGAGAACTCAAGTATGCAGGTTTCCTCACGATGTTTTCCTTCACCGTTAAAGCAAGCGATAATTCACAAAGAATACACACTTAACTTTAGACAAGTCAGTTGGGATTTGAACCCGCAGACATTTGTCTCGGCAGTCCGTTCCATAACCAACTAGGCTGTCGCCGCTTTTAATCTATGCTGACGATCAATCTAAACGTCGAACGTATATTATATTGCCTTCTAACTTGTCTTTTTTGAGTTAGGTCACCTTAGTTCTAAGGGTGTGATGTATCAATTAATGTAAGTTTAAATATTCACTTAGTTAACAAGTATTTCTTAAAAATAAATGTACGTGTTTTAGTTTAGTTTTTATGAATTGAAGTGACAATTTTTCCTGTCTCATCTGTTTTTTGTTTGTTTTAATAAATTCATTCTATATAAGTAATATTATTTGAGAGAACAAATTCGTTCTAAAAATGAAGAGATTCTTTTGAAAATGTGTTCTAAAAAGTTATAATTGAATGAATACGTATTCAGACAAACAAAACTGTCTTTTTTGACAGAGGGGACAGAAAAAATCGTAAGAATATTTCGTTATGTACGTTTATTTTGAGAAATACTTTATATATTATACTTTAATAAATGAGTCACCGAAATGAATAGCGGGAATCGATATATTCGAATCACGAGAATGATAGAAATTCTGGGCTACTAGCTAAATATTGGGCCCTTGTTTGGTTTCTACCTAACCCTTTTTTTTCTAAATGCAAGTTAGTGTAGATGTTTTTTAGAAGTACTCTTTTAATAGCACACTCCACTACACCCGATGGTAAGTAGAATGGGATCTACATAGAGATGTTTGTTCCTCACCAGTCAACACAATTATGCCGGCCTATTTAGAACTGCTTTAGACCATTTTAGCACACTAAGAGAAGTCCTCAATGAACTTTTACTTCGGGAAAGATTCTTGCGAGCAGACCCGCATAACACCAATATGTTCGCAACACCTATGACAATATTCCGCTAAGGTATTTCTCCCTTCATATGCAATTGCGTCAACACAAGCGGAATGTTTGCATATTGCATACAAATAACAAAATTTGTTTATCATTTACTTAAAATGAGTATTGTTTTATTTTGAACTGAAATGTGTTGTGTATAAGTATACATATATATCGTATGTGAGTCTGACTTGGTAGGTACGTATAAAGTAATTTTGAGATTGAGTTATTAAATTAAATCACATACTTATCTTCTTGATAGTAATAATTTCTAAAAAGATATTTAAAGGGTAGATGTAAATTAAAAAGTGCATGTTTCGAACAAAATAAATATCATAAAAAGTAGTTTTAATTTTACACGCTCTTATACTAACTTTAAGAGAATTTGTCGCAGCGGCAACATCATACTTTTCTCAGAAATACACTCACGCATACGCCATATTTGCACAAAATTACAAAATAATCAAATAATTTGAAAAATAAATTGGGAATTTCGCTCCAAATATTCGTTATTAATTAATAATTTTTGGCACAAATTAGCAGAGGTAAGGATGAGTACGTGGTTTCATTTATTAACGCAATGCCAAAATGACCCTGTATGTGCCATGCAGCTGTGAGCAATATGCAAGTACAGCTTTAGGACAGCAACAAGTTTAATTACTAGGCATGATGACTACATAATATATTGAATAGTAGATGAGCGTAGTGCAGTACTTCGCAGTGATTTGAATAAATATTTAATACTCACATATCTTTTTCTTGTAAGGTCAGGATATTCCGTCTATGGGGATAAAACCGCCTTTTTGCAGTTACAGGCGTTCTAATCTAAGGACAGATTTGTTAGCCGTATAGATTAAAGCGCTGAAAATTATCCTATTTACATATGCTCCCATGAAAGCTGTCCTTTGATTAAAACGCGCGTTATTACAAAAAGACGGATTTGACGCGTAGACGGTGGTGGAGAAGGCTCTATATAACCCGGTTTTTGTGTCTGTCTTTTGTAATTTATGTAAAAACTAGTCATTAGAACTATTTGCAGGCTGCATTTATGCATATCAGTACCTATATTATGTTGTTTTTTTTATTGCTTTTAATGACGAGACGAGCTTGACGTTCGCCTGATGGTAAAATATACGAACGCCTATAAACAGAAAAAACACCATCCAACACCTTGAAATACAACGTATTGTTTGGTATTCCATTCCGCTCGCCATTCCCAGACATGATATGTTAAGTCTCATTATGTCCAGTAGTTATATTGGCTACAATGTCCTTCAAACCGGAACGCAACAGTGACTACACATGCTGCTTGGCGGTAGGAATAGACAGTGCGGTGTTGTGTCGGGTTCCTTTTCGGAAAATTTCATTCTTCACCACTAATAGACGGTGAAAGACTTCTACTTGAGAGAATAATATAAAGTAAGCAGCCGAGCCGTAAGCAAAAACTACTCCAAGAATTAATGTCATTATCACACCAAGAGTGAAAGAGCCACTGACTACGAAAATGAAAAATGCTAAGACAATATTTCAACGCAAAATTGACACTTCATGAAATTTCCCGTCGTAAAATCGTTTTTAAAACAGACAAGGCAGAAAAGTGTTAAAATACATTTAAAATATGCAACATGTTACGTCGATCGAGTGAGCTCGGTGCTTCTTTGACCGAATTTGTTTTGCCTTACAGCTACTAAACATGTTGAAATATTTTATTGTTACGGAACAATGTAATATAAATAAAAGTGGTTGAAACATTAAAAATAGAGGAAATATTTATTGGCATTTCTAAATATTACTTATGAATATATTTTTTTTTATTTAATTTTGTTTTATGTTACGTGGAAAATATCACCGAGTTAACCTTAAAACAAAGTTGCCATTCTAATAAAATTCCCAGTGATTATGATGAATTATTTTTTGACGAAGCAGGCTTAGTTAGGTTCGTAATTATTTTCTGATATGGTAATACATGAGCTCAAACATTCCTGACAAAATCGACTGCAGTTTTTCCTCATTTATTTTATAATCCTGCTTGAGAAAGCTTAGTATTGAAAACAGGTAAATTTTGTTTTACTTCCATAAAAATACTTAATATTTTTAGTAGATACTGGGATTCAACCCAAACTTGCGAAAGTCATTAAGTAATTTTTATTACTTCGTAGATATTATTAGAGG
The DNA here is from genome assembly GCF_014839805.1 of Manduca sexta. NCBI lineage: Eukaryota > Metazoa > Arthropoda > Insecta > Lepidoptera > Sphingidae > Manduca > Manduca sexta. The sequence continues at coordinate 4,827,491 of NC_051122.1, read as the reverse complement.
CCTCAGTTTCTATTTTACCTGGAACTAGAGTTTCGGCTTAAAATAATAAGAATTATAAGTATGTAACACCTAAGGGACCAGTGAATTACATCTCTGTATACTTAGACATTCACTATTATGTATTAAATATACCACTATCTTCAAATACATTAGCTTGTACTATCGCATCTAAATTTGCAGCGTTTACAAGCTGTTGGGCCACAAGACGTCGGTAACGCAATTTGGAACGTTCCTGCGACGCTAAATAGTTTATTGGTAACTTTGTGTTTGATGTTTGGCCGATGTGTACGTAGACTTTGTGAAGAAGAAATATAATTTATTGAGCGTAGAGTATCATGAGAGAACTAGAAATCTTCGACATTGAAAAGTATTTTTTTGCGATATTTTGTTTAATTTTTACTTTTGATGTTTCGAAGATTTTGCAGCGACCAGCAGAGGCCGCTTCGTGACCAACATAAAATGAAACAAATATATCGCGAAAAAAAAACGTTAACTATTTTCATTTCAAAATTTAAATGATAGAATCCTAATAGTATTACAAATGTGTCATTTGTATAAAAATGCAGAAATACTGTACAGATTTGTATAAATTTAGCACAGAGACAATAAAAACGAAATATAAAGATAATATAGAGTATATCGCAAATAAAATTTATGCAACGTAGCTATAACCATTTTTTTCTGTCACATCTGTTTTTTTTTTTGTTTGCATTAATATATTCGTTTTATCAAATAATATATATTTCGATACGTATTTATTTGACGAGCTATATAAAGATTTATTTAATCTATGAAAGTGCATAATAGATTTTTTCTTGTGGATACTTCATTTTCATAGAGTACTGTAGTGTTTCGGAGTAAAAATTTGAATGCACCTGCGCGACGACTTGTACATCCCGTAGGTATAAACAAACCAATCGATATAAGGAAACGAACAAAGTGTATTATAGAAGTTTTATTCTGGGAAAGATCTTCAGTTTCATATAAGTGTTGTGTTTTTCGTTAACAATTTGAAAGCGTCTGCGCGATGATTGGCACATCCCGCAGGTAACAAACTAATCGATATCAGGAAACGAACATAAAACACAGACTCAAAGCAATTTATACAACAATTTTAACAACACGTACTGAATTTAGGTAATGGCCGACATCCATACACATTCATACATTATGTACAGTCGGTAGCGAAGTTAAAATATAAGTTAGCTCGGGTAATCTATCGGCTACACGTAGAGAACAGCGTTGACCGACTGTTTTGGAAGGGAATTTTCAATCAGTTAATATTTTGTAGCGGCGATGTAGTTGGGAATAAAAAGAATGCTAAAATCGCTGGTTCAAAAATGGAGGCAATTATATTTTAAACTTTTTATTCTTATTCAAAATCTCACTTTAATGACGAAGGAATGTAAGGATATATACATAAGAATTTAGAGTAAGTTTCTCGCAATGTATGTCTGTTTTTGTTTCTTTTATAGATATGGCAAAGTTACCCATTGGAGCTTATGGTAAGTGGAGTAGGGGTCCAGTTAGTCTCGACTGACAAGCGATGATTACCAGATATAGATATTGGAGATAATATATGGGGATCTTTATAGAATCACAGAAGTCAAAACAACAGATTTTAGAATTAGGACGAAAGATTATTACTTCTTATCCCTATCCTTATTTGTATCCCTATTCCTAGTCCTATCCTTGCCATTCTATATAATTATGCTGGCCTATTTGCAATCACATATACACAGGCTCATCCTGGAACGCGACACACTTACGAGTATATGAACTACTATTGGAGGTTTTACACTTTAGGTACGGTGAACGTTATCCGAGGGAATACAAATATACTATTACATTCACATCTGTATAATAGTCTATGCGCATTAGGGCCGTATAGTGCATTATTTAAAGCCTCCCTAGTATAAGATGCCCAGCAGTGGAACAGAATGTTATATCATTGCGACATTCAGCTACATAATCTAATATTAAAAGTACATTTAATACCAACATACGACACGAAGATCTCAATAAAAGTAAGGATGCATAAAATACAGCAGTGTATTCAAAGTTAAAATATTCTGTGTTTTACGGACCATCAAACGCCTCTAGGTACAGGGTTAGTTGCCGCTACAGATATTGCTGAGATCAGTGGTTTTCATGGACTCTGTAAAATACAGTAAGGCTGAATTTTTACAAGACGTGTAGTTCGTCAGAATATGGTTACGTCTTTGCATGAAAGTATTCAAGCTGTGAATATTGAAGTAATGGAGATTGCTACCGGCGTATTTGTATTGCCTGTGCGGTACGAGTATTGTTGTCTCGGGTTCGAAGCCCGGGTCGGGCAAAATGATGTTTTGTTTTTCTTCCCAGTGTCAGCTCAGTGTACGCATGTGTGTTTAACGAACCGGGTTACTACATCGGTCTAATTATTCTAAGGCAAAGGTAGTGTGTTATAATGCCTTGTGATTACTGACTATAAACTACTAAATAGAAAACGTAAAGCGAATGCCAGTGAATGATATTTTGAATTTATAGATGATTTGATCTTTGAAAGGTTTGCAAAGTGAAACTTAAATCGGGAAATATGGTCCTTATTGGACAGTTTTAAATATTAAACCAACAGAACCCTTTGCAATAAGACAATAACCATCCAATAAAAAACAAAAGCATTACAAAAAGCTGTTATTTTTATATAAAAAATAAATCAAGAGAACAATTATGAGATTGCATTTATCCATTCGCTTAATGAAATTAAAAGCATGTATCCAATTATTGCAATCAAATAAATCCCACAGCGATTGATCGGATATTCGTATGAACTATAATCCTAAGTAATGAGTTAAAAAAACAATTCATTGCAATTTTTTTATATTGTCTGACTGCCTCGGTGGCGTAGTTGTACTACATGCGCGTTACGGTAGCCTTTGAGGTCCTGGGTTCGAATCCCGGGTCGGGCAAAGTGATATTTGGGTTTTACTGCTCAGTATCAGCGCGAAATATAGAATTTGTGCATGATATTATGGCAATAGGCTCGCTCCCTATTACATCATGGGACGGAACACACTTGGCAAAAAAGTGGGTGCCCTGGTTGCGCCCTGGCGATTAATGCGTAATGTGTGTTTTTTGATTTAAAATGTCAACTTTCAGGTTCCATGTACATATAACCCCGAAGAGCCCTGGTAGCATTCTTCTATTACGATACGACTGCAGTCCTGAGGTTTCTGGTTCGAATACCGAGTTAGGCAAAAAATTTTCGTACTAGCAATACAGAGTCTCCTGGTACTTGGTAAGCGATAGGCTTGCCCTCTATCACATCATGGGTCGGAATACACACGGAGAGAATTAGATGTATCAGTTGAATTTACCCCTTCGGAGGTAGAAAGCGTGAATATGTGTCTTCACAAAAAGGTAGACAGAAATGTGGTCCATCAAAAAAATCATGGAACTCATTTCTATTTTATGATATTGTATTAGATAAAAGATATCGTTTTACAAATTCACGTCTTTATGTGGATTGCTTGCTGGCAATGTGAAAAACAGTTAAGATTTTTTTTAACTTAGAACCCATTACAACAGCCACAGAATGTCCACTGCTGAACATAACTGGGGGTAGGTATCTGGGTGGTAGAGTCTGCTTGGGTAGGTACCACCACAATGTATATTTCTGCCGCTGAGCAGCATAGTAGTCACTGTTGTGTTCGGGTTTGAAGAAAATTGTAGTCAGTGTAACTACTGGACATAATAAGAGTAAACATCTCATGTCTCAGGATGGCGAGCGCAGTAGAATACCAAACAATACTTTGTAATTCAAGTTATTGGATGGTGTTTCTACTGTTTATGGGTGGCGTATCGCTTACCACCAGACGAACAGCAAGATCGTCTGGTCATTTAAAGCAATAAAAAAACCTACTTTAAAAATTTCTAGATCAACCTATCGGAAGCGACAATCAACCAGCTACATATAACCACAAAATTGTCTATTCACATTACAAATAACAGACTCTAGGCTCAATATTTATGTAATACAGTAATTGGATATTAAAGTAACAGTACTGAATCGATAACATATCCAAAAATCCCGTTAAATATCGTTCCTGAGCCCTGTTTCTGAATACATGTGGTTACCGCATTACTGTTGAGACGGCTCCCGGTCTCCCTGGCACCAAGCCAGTACCATTGCAACTCTACATTTTTGTGACCCGAGTATTAAAAATTAATAATATATAAATTGCCCGTATCGGCATTTCGTCGGATGTTTAAAATTATGGTTTTTATTGAGGGTTCATAATACTACATTTTATAAGATTATTACTGTAGAAGGGTGATCTTTTAAGTTTTATCGTAAGGTATTCGACGCCAGACTGGTTCAAAAGGAACGTGCATTATATTTCTGCTATGGTAAATCTTTTACTATTATTGTTTCATTTCAGAATCTGCGTAATCATACGTACCACGTGACCACGAAGGCTGCTAAGTCTTCGAAACGTAAGGAGAAAATTAAAATATAAAAATCGCGATAAAATCCGAAAAAATTGTTTAATATTAATAAAATCATACGTTCCTAATCGATAAACAAAATACACATCAAGCCTTTATCTCCGAAAGGGTAGAATGCAGAGGTGCGGACAAGGCACTTACTTTTCTCATAATGTGTTCTGTCCCGTGAAGCGATATGGGCGAGCTTATTTCCACATGCGGCATAAATTCTAAACTCCGGACTGATAGTGGGCCAAAAAAACCCAAATATCACTTTGTCTGACCCGGGATTTGAACATGGTACCTTAGTATTATGGTCGTACTACCAACTACGTAATGCAACTACACCCCAAGGCAGTCACAATTGATAGCTTTTATTAACCAAAACATAGAAACCATTTATCCTACATAAGCGTATAATCGTATTGATGAAATATTATAATAATATTTATTACACAGTTCTCTTTGTATTAAGGCGTTCGCTGTAAAGACAAAAGAATGCAGGAAATCAATTACTATTAGAAAAATATCTCCTGGAATCCAGAACTTACAAGTCAACTACACCAAAACTGGACCGAGCTAAAATTATTTTTTATTTGTGAAAAGCACTTTATTGAATTGCGCGAGAGTCGCAGTTAATCTATCGTGATAGCCGAGGGCACTTTCGTTAAAAATCAATATATATAATGCCATTGGATTCCCAAACGAAATGAAAAGCAATCGTCGGCTTCTATTTCATCCGATATTTCCTATTGGAGTTAAATTTCCCGGAGTAGGGGCTATATCGCGTTAGTCACAGGGATTTGATATCTTGCGATGTATATTGCATTTTATTTTGTTTGGTGTCGTTAAGTGAGATTTTGTCGTTGTTTGATGGGTTGTCTTTAGCAACATGAATTGTTAAGAAACAAACTATGTAAGGTGTATGTTTTGTTAGCTGTTCAAATAAATAAACATTTTAACTATAGTAGAACGATTTTTTTTTTTGTGAACAATTATGTCTTGGTTTATGTATACAATATTTTAATATGCTTGATTTTTTTATGCCTTTTTTAGGGATAGAGAATAAGGCCCCATGTGTAGAAGGGTCACTTTGCTGTACTTATAAAAAAAAATCGTTACTACTTAGTGTAATATAGATAATACATGTATATTCACAAAAAACAATGTGTCACAGCCAGTGTTGAGAAAAATATCTCAAAATTCTTAATTACCCTAGCGTCCACAAAACTATACAGGGCCCTTATTCTCTATGCCACACGTTACTTTGATAGTGTAACAAGCACGTAACGCAACGCGTCACGTTTAGGACTATAGAATTTGGCATACAGAATACCATTTTAAGCACATTTCACGAAGATAACATGACACGGCCGCGTTATGCGTTTACGCTGTCATACAGAATAAGGGCCCAGTGTTATAATATTTTGAGTCTACTGTAATAACCATGAGGTCCATTTTACAAAACCAACTAAAAAGTCCTGTCTGCATAGAAACGGGACAACTTTGAGACATGAAGTTTGTATTCGATTTTATTTTTACTAATGCACTTTGCATATTGAATTTCAGAATGTTTCAGGTGTCGTAAAAGTAGATGGGTGCAGCCACACCGGTCGCTAACAATGCAAATATCTTAGGGACGTGAAGTTGCAAGTGTATCAAATTTTACTTAGCATTTTCATTGTGAAACATAGATTATGTTTGTAAGGTGTTTAATTTGTTAATTTTTAACGTTTTTTACAACGTTTTCACGTCAAGCTAACACTTAATATTTGATTTCGACTCGTTTAGAGTCAAGATTTCTACAAAATTAAGTATTTAAAACTATGTATATACATCACGCGTTTATCCTTGAAGGGATAGGCAGAGGGGCAAACAGGATACCCAATCTTTGCTTGAGCCGAACGTATACCAGGCGTAACTCGAAACTTCGAGCTGATATTGAGTAGAAAAACCCAATATCACTTTGCTTGACCTGGAATTCGAATCCAGGACTTCAGAGCGGTATTGTACTGTGCATGCCATACAACTACGCCACCGACGCAGTCAACCATTAAAACCATATCGTTCAGTTAAATGATTACTATCTCACATGTTATTTAATTTATCATATGAAAATATAAATGGAATTTAATTACTTTATATTAATTATTAATTACGTGATGTGAATTATCGCTTGTTTTAACGGTAAAGGAAAACATTGTGAGTATAATTGCTTACCTAAGAAGTTCTCGATAGGAACTTTGAGGTTATGTGAAGTCTGGCAATCCATACTAGGCTAGCGTGGTGGACAAGGTCTCTTCCCTCTCAGTAGTAGTATTAGTAGTATCTGATATTATATATTTGATATTAAATACCAATTGAATAAAAATAACGAAGTACTTTGGTCAGTTTTGTGTACTGTATTACTCAGTCTGACCACTCTAATACCGCTGTCTTAGAAAACTGTGATGAAATACTACTTTTCCTCTAACGTTTCGTACGGTTAGAGGGTGCCCGAGGCGCAAACCTTGTCTCATTATTTTCATACAGGATGTACTACCAAATTCTTATCGAAGATATCTATACATATTATAAAACAAAGTCCCCTTTTCTGTCTGTCTGTATGTTATCGATTTTCTCAAAATCTACTGAACGGAATTTTATGAAATTTAGTATGGAGATAGTTTAAGACCCTGGGAAGGTTATAGGTTACTTTCTGTCCCGGGAAAATATAGCCTGACTTCTATCCCGGAAAACTCCTTCACGTTGGCAAAGCCGCGAGAAATTGCTAGCTCATAATAATTATAATCACTTCTTACAATGTACATTTGCTCATTAATCAATTTTCAACAAAAATCAAACAATTTGTAGTCAATATTTAATTGCCTGGAGTAGTTAATGTCAATATACGCATTCTTTACTATTAATTCGGCCTATACATCATGTATAAAGTGTGTGTGATGGGGTTATCATGTTCGCAAAGAATAAAAATCCCAAAATAAAAAAAATATTTTAAAAATAGTGTGAAGTAATAGTATGAAGAGTGCAAATAAAATAAATTTATCGAATTGAATTTTACTTTAATACCTGTTACATCTTGTATATTAAAATAGATATGATAATTTATTAGAATAGTAATAAACGTAAAAAAGTCGGCACTCGCAACGGTCATATTAAGTTACCGGTTGCAAACGAGACGAATTGATTTCGCAAATCAAATAAGGCTGGCTACCAAGCCGGCTCCCTGGCGGATAACTTAGCTACGTTCATATCTGCGGGGTTGCCAGGTAATTGATTATCGGGAACGGAATTTTTAATTATTGGGTGCGGCGTTTGAAAATATGATTGGGTTTTTATGAAAGCTATATTTTTATCCTGGAAAGTGACTCCATTGCATCTGATGGTAAGTGGTGTGGTTTCGATAGAATGTTGACTGACGAGAGATGATTACCCCTCGACAGTCGTTACAATTATGCCGGCCTGTTGGAACCGGATATACTCAGACTAATCTCAAAATGCGTCACACTTACATAGGCCACTATGGCGGGTTTTAATATCTGGTGTACTGGTCGCTATCTGGGCGGATATAAAATATTTCCTACCACCAGCAATTTAGATTATGTTTTTGTTTGTGAACCTTTGTGTTATTGTGACTATTTTTAATAAGTAATAATATACACTCACGTAAACAGAAGAAGTATGTATAATGTTATAAAAGAGAGAGGATATTTTAAGTTTTTTATTGTTTAGGGTAAAAAAGAGATATTCTTCAACAATAAGTCACTTATTGAAGAGTACTAGGTTAAATCGTTATATGATTACAGCTATTAGAAGACACATTATGATGAAGAAAGGGTTTTTTTTTTATTTAACCTCTATTTAATGTACAAGCTTAGAGGTTTTAAATCTACAAGATTATGCGAGTCTCATAGTACCTGAAACTAACTTAACAATATTATTAAAGATCACTCTCGGCAAAGCATAATTAATATTTATATCCTGCGTGCCATATATCAACGTGGAATGATATTTTAACTTAAAGCAAAAAAAAATATAAAAAAAACCTGTTATGGCATACATTGTTCATTTTGAACCTTAATTTGATTGCTTGGAACGAAATATATATTTATAAAACTTACTATCATAATAATTTTTTACCCCTCTAAACCTCTGATAAATGTATAATAATAGAGCTTGCCATCATTAACAATAAACATTATTAAAAATACCCGAAGACCTACCTACGAAAATTTCCCATACATTAACTAGCAACCCAGGGTCGGTCGCTAGAATCGACCCTCCCGAATGAGTGCGACACTTTGTTCTTTGGACTTTGACGTGTTTTGACAGTAAGGATAGTGGAGAAAGCCCCTCAGAGGTTACGTATTATTGAAGAATTCTTGAATAATGCATAAGAACCTGCATTTATATTTTGTACTGGTTTTTGCGGTCGAAAACGTATAATAAAAATATTTTCTTGATAAAGTAATAAAAATATAGGTTACAATCTACAAAAATCTTAAAGAGTCGATAAATTGTTTATTAAAATCTTTTGAGTTCCGGACTTTATTTCCGAAGAGTACATTTAAAACACATTTTTTTATATTATCATCAGCTGCAGAATGTCCACTGCTGAACAAGGGCCTCTCCCAAAGATTTCCAGTTCGACCACATATACCGACCTCCTGCAACAATAATGAGGTTATCGTTCATTACTTAAAAAAAATTATTATATGTATAAATGATTTGTTTTGTCTTCTCATATACCGTAGATGACATTAAAATCTCATTTGGTGATATTCAAAAACCTTCTCGCAATGGAGGAGAGCTATACTTTGTTAAAGTATCTTTTTATGGTCACTGTCCCTTTACTATGGGCCAAGTACCCAGGGAACTACGCGTCCTCTATTAGCACTTCTGCCTAAACCTCCAGGCAAATAACAGCTTATAAATGAAAGAATAAAGCATTATTTTGTTTGTACATTTATAAAGATTAGAAATACGAGCTGATGATAGAAATAAGTTAATCCAGCAAGACGAAGGTTAATCCAACCCATCCATAAGTTTGTCAGGAGTCTTAAAAATAATTAGGGTCTTAAAAATTATGGGATAAGCCATTAGCGCGACTCCTGTACCTTGCTAAGTCTGGTTGTCTTTAAAATATTTTCTTACATCAATTTTTATTATTACACATAATAAATTTATAACACGTACGTTATAGATATTAAATAAAACTAATAGAGGGGGTCTTTATTAGCAACAGAAGCCAAAGGAGCAGTTTTTGGAATTTTCACGAGAGATTATTATTTCTTGTCTACTGACATAATTATTCCATGGTGTTTAAATTTGGATATACGCAGCCTGATCCCAGAACGCGACACACTTACGTGGGTCATTATGGCGGGTTTTACATCTTGAATACGGTGGTCGCTATCTCGGCGGATAGAGATCCTACTACCAGCATATCCATTTCCAACTTATCCCTATCTTTTTAGATTAATATCGTTGCGGGATAAAGACCAATTAGTGTTCCTGAGACTCGCCGAGTTGCACCGCTCGGTGTCATTAAATGCGTGCCACTGCTGATACTGGCTTACAGGAATTGTAGTGGATGTGACGGCGGAGAAGTAAATATGCATGTGCATCATCATCATCATCGTCATCATTATCAGCATCATCATCATCAGCCGCAGGATGTCCACTGCTGAACATGGGCCTCCCCTAAAGATTTCCAGATCGACCTATTGTAAGCGACCCGCATCAAGCGACTTTTATGAGGTCATCTGTTCACTTCGTGGGTGGACGTCCGACGCTGCGCTTGCTAGTTTGTGTGCCTTATATTGAGGTTTATATTAAGGTAAAATACTACCTAGGCTCAAAGCCCATTCCTATACTCTAGGTTCACTAATATCATAAAGTAAATATTTCTTTTATACAATACAATTTAACTACGCGTATCAAAGTCTATTTTAAAAAATAAATAAACAGAAAATAAATATATTTTCAAGTGTTTGATCCGCACTTATTGGAATGTTTTTAAGTGCATCTTTACCTGATATTTACGGCGCACGTCGATAATAAGTTATATTTTGACGTTTGAAGGAAATATAGCGTGATGGGTTTTATGACTTTGGGATAAGCGTGCCTTCAAGTAACATGTTTGAATGTCAAAGGCTGTTAGATGAGATGAAGTAGTCACTCGCCTGATGGCTATAGCCGATAAATTTATTCAGCTACTTATGTGGCTGACGTCATTATTTAAAAAATCTGTTAAAATATTTGAATTATTTTAACGGAAGCACATTACCGGGATAAAAGTTGCTATGTTTTAATCCTTTTTGTTTTACAAGTTATATTATGAATTTGTTGTCTAAAATATTTAAGTGGCTAAAATGGCTCTTAACGCTTCCGACGTCAGGTCAATAGTTATTTTGAAGATTTGAACCGCTTTGAAAGCTTGCTGTATGACACAATCTAATCTTCGAGTATGCCAGTTAGCGGTACAGTGACCAGGTTTTAAGCAAAGTTGTGGACAGTTTTTTAGAGGAGAGTCAAACGAAAATATATCTGTAAAAATCTGAAACTGGTTTTGCATATTGGCGGCTGCAATTATTATAAGCATTATTCATAATAATTTGATAAGAAAATCATTAACTTTAAAAGAGGGAATAAAAATTTCGTTTATTTACTTCGTTTTGCCTTGGTACACTTTTTTTCCGTATAATTGTAAGAATTGATACCAATAGATTCCTATAATATTTATTCGTTTCCCAAGTCATGGTCACACTATAAGAAACCCCTAATGTTTGACTATGCGGTTGATGCTAACGATATTCGACTGCGCAGTAGGGAACAAGCCTCGTCAAAAGGTATTAAGAACACATCAATATCTTTACTTCACGTGCATGTTTTAAATATAGAGCGTATGGTTCGAGACTTTAAGTCTCTAATCGCATTACCTTCAAAATTGGTGACAAAAATGAGATTATGGAAAAAATATCTTTATAATATCTAAAAATAAATTTATATTATTAATCTACTATTGTCTTGCAACGTATGACTGTGAAGACGAAATGTTACAAGAAAATATGTACTGTTAGTATTATAGAAGTTAGAGAAAGCAAAGAGAAACATATACTCCACATAAAATTTTGATGCAAAACCACACCCAAAATCCATAAAAGAAACTTCCCAAACATCAAGGGACAATTTTATACGAATTCAGCAAACTATAGCCGATGGTAAAAGTAGACTCTATAGAGTGTCGATTGTTGAGAAATTACTATCTCTCCCTAGTCGACACAATTATGTCGGCAAGTTGAAACTATGTATCTAAAATATATTTATATTTTAAAATCTTTCTCATCTTTCTAAACATCAATATTCAAGTCCAGTAATAGAACTCTAGTTGGTAACAGCCTGGCCGTACGGAACCCTTCTACTGACGTCCGTTGGGAACTGTCTTGCCTAGTTTCCATCTCTAGAGACGCGCCCCAAAAACTCTACATTAGGTAAAGCAAAGCTATACTTTTATGTAATATTAGGTTTTTAAATTACGTGGTATTGATAATGTTTATGGGTTTCGCTTCTCGTTGGACAAGTAACTTGACTGTCCCATTTACTTTTATATTAATCTTTAGATTTTGTCTCTTTTATAATATGCTAGTTTCTGCCTGCAGTTCTGAATGAAAAAGTTATTCAGTGATCAATATTTTACCGGAATAAAAAATAGCCTGTAGTACTTAGAAGTACTGTACCTTCCTATTAGTGAAAAAAAAAATGCTTTAGTATTTTCTGAGATTAGTGCATTCAAACAAACAAATTCTACAGCTTTATATATTAATATAGATTCACTTTTTCTTCCCTAGCACTGATTCCATCCCCTTTATACATTAGTATAGATACAGGCCTCCATTACTAATGAGAGGGTTTAGGTTTTAGTTGACCACGTTGATCTAGTACGGGTTTATTTATTTAAGGAGACACCAACAAGAACAATTAATAAAGATGGTTAATTGAACATTATGGATGAGTCTGGTGTGAAACGGCATGTATATAAAAACAATTACTTAAAATAAATTCAATAGAATTTAATCTTAATCTTAATAAAAGTTAAAAAATCTAACAACACACACAAACAAGGTAAATACAAAATAATACCAATGTATACAAGGTCATTTTGACATTGCGTTACTTACGAGTGTAAATGTAGTACTTTCAAAATTCTTGATGTTACAATATTTCTTCCTATTTTACTGTTTATGGTTAAAATTAGAATCTACTTTCTGTCGATAAAACGATTTTTAGGCTACAAAGATTACTTTTAAACAATGTAGTCATTTCGGCCTCCCATTTATATTAATTTAGTATATACTTATTATATTGATATTTAAAAATATTTACTGTAAACTAACCTTAATTTTCTAATTGTGTAGATATGTTTTTATTTATTTTTTACCGTGGCTTTATTGTAATTATTTGTTCAGTCTTTCATTTGTAAACATAAAAATGCACCATAAACAAGTTTGTGGAAGTTTTCAGAATAAATTCCCTTCGTAATTTAATTGAGAAGTGGAAACAAGAGGGATATTGATGCTTTCTGTAGGGTTGCCTTGACTGAGAAAATGATAGCTAATTATAATATTAAATTTCTTAGACTCGTGTTTATTACCTTTATAGTCCTATTTAAAATTACAAGTGTGGAATATAAAGGATAGATATGGAATACAATAAGTTAATGAATTGATTTATGGAAAATGATACAGATCTCAATTTGGCGCTTTTACTGCAGTACTGGTAGTACTTTTTATTCAAAGTTATTGTTACTCTTAATAAATGGACATTGCGTTTGTCTTTTAATATTAAGATAAAAAAAATAAGTAAGCCATGACATCAAACCTTTATTCTGAAGTATTTTCCTATAAATCGAAACACATTATTAAAACCCAGCCAATTACGAAAGATTAAAAATTAAATTGCTAATTGTTAATCGCGCCAACCCTATTCACGCGAAACCAATTTACTTATTTCTCTAAAGAAATAACGATTTATCTCAAGTGGTCCGTCCCAATGAGAATTTGATTCTCAATTAAATTTCAAAATAACAATAATCGAACAATAAGGTACTGAATTCGAATTATGAAAGCTAAGACTGTTTGAAATTCGAAAAGTACTTTTGTTAGGGAAAAATAGCTTTTGTTCGATACAGCGTTTGGGCGAAATTGTAATAGCTTGAGTGGTTGTGTTGTGGATTTCTGTTGTATGGGCTGAGAACTTAGCATAATATTTTGTATAACCTATATAAATGCGAAAATTTGTGAAGATGGATGTATGTACGTATGTTTGTTCTTCTTTTACTAAAAAACTACTAAACGAATTTGGATGATACTTTACAGTAGTGTTTGTTATACACCAAAATAACACATATGCTACATACATTTATAATAATTTTGTGTAATTTGGTCGTAATATACCGATACATATCAAGTAACTCGGAAAAGAAATATCCGGGAGAACTTCTTCACGCGAAGCCGCGAGCAAAAGCTAGTATTTTTATAAAATAAGAATATGAGCTGAAACTTTAAAGGCATATTATGGTAAGCAGTGAGGTCCAGACTGTCGACTGATAGAAGATTATCTCTCGCCAATCAAAATGATAAGTATGCAGTTTGAACCCCGATGTACCCAGGCTAAACACGGAACGCGAAACACTAACGTGTGCCACTATGGCAGGTTTTACACCTTGTGTGCGGTGGTCGCTATCCGGGATTCAAATCCTGTCCGTTTTAGAATGACTTATTAAAATTAGTTGCCTTCTTGGCATGGCAATGGAAGGCCGTGGGTTCAAAGCTTAGATCAGCAATACTCTGTGTTAGTGTTCCTTACACTTTTTCTTTAGATTCTAGGATGACTTATTAAAATTAGTTGCCTGTTTGGTATACTTTGGCAATAGAAGGTCATTAGTTCAAAGCTTAGATCGACAATACTTTGTATGAGTTGTCATTATACTGTTACCTTGGACTGACATCAGGCAAGCGTCCGTTAAAATTAAACTTCACCCTTAAAACATGGTAAAATAATTCAAGCTTAATTTAAACATTTGATTCCATCGATATATGTGTACTTTGTGCTAGATTCGGCATTCCGAACATTCACTGTATTCAACTGAATTGAACTGCAATCCATTCAAACTGACTAGTATGGTTTATTGACCATACTAGTCAGTTTGAATGGATTGCAGTTCAATTCGTTCACCACTTCGTACACAACCACAAACTGCTAATATTTTAGTTTGTGGTTGTGTACGAAGTGGCGCTCATGATATAAGAACTCGAGTCTAAGTATTAACTTGGATTTGAATAAAAAAATATGTCAAATAAGTAAAATTAATTGTTGTTCAAGTGAATAAATAGGTTATAACAGTGACGTTTTGGTTGCCATTTTTGAACAAATAGTGTATATGGACGTTCGTGTCTATAGAATATACGACAATGTTTGATTCAGAATAACTATACGTTCTTTTTTTAAAAGTTCAGAAGAATAGATTGAACAAATCAACCGAAGACTGCACCAAGATACAAGAATGGAAATATCAAACTTCCTCATTTCCTATCAATTAACCGGCAGTCAGGAGCCCGCTGCGGAACAAAACCAATTGCACTCGTTTATTTCAGTTTCAGTTAAAAAAAACTTTCAGTTCAATTATAATTGTGAATCTTTGGTATCGTTTTTTATAATGTTGCTGTAAATGCATATTTAGTTAATCGTTTATAAGAGTATAATTTATGCGTCAAAAAATATATATTATTCTCTATTTTAATCATATACGGATTTTCAAAAGCTCACTAAAATATCTAAATTTTAGTTAAAACTTAATTTTATTATTAAAATTTTATTAGTCAACTCCATTTAGAACAATTATCGCGTGCTCAATTTTTTTTTAAATAGAAGCATCTATTATTTCCGCAACAACGAAATACACAGATTTAGGCATATCGCTTAGATAGATTTATAGACTTACTAGAAGGAACTAAAACTAGTTCTTTATTTAAGACTAAATAGCAAATCTGGTAAAAACAGATGATCAATACAAGTATATTTTCTAAGAAAGGAAATTTCGTATCCCTTTAAGCTCTTAAATGCATGGATATCAAAACGGAATTTAAAAAAATATTAAATTATAAAAAATAGCTTGAAATAAAAATATGAAAAATAAAAACCGGTAAATGGCGGTAAAATACCTAAAAATATTTGTGTTACGCGAATCATAAAATTAAAATAGTCCTCAAATAATTTTGTGGCTTTGAAAAGTAAAAATAGATTATCAATGCAAGTATATTTTCTAAGAAAGGAAATTTCGTATCCCTTTAAGCTCTTAAATGCATGGATATTAAAACGGACTTATGAAAAAAACTAAATTATAAACAAGCGCGAGAAATGATTACGTAAAATGAAAACCGGGAAATGGCGGTAAAAAAATCTTAGATTTTTTTGTGTATTTAGCAAGTCAAGCATATAAATTACATAAGAAGTTATTAACAATGTGACATTAAAATAAAAAAGTACAACATAATCATACAAATCATAGGCATGCATGACATTTCGAATATTATTACATTGTAGTGCACACTACAGTACATACAACGAATGTTGGATACAGCTTAAAACTCAGTGTTACTTTATATTAATTTAATTTAAAACAGGTTGTTTAAAAGCTCTTAAAGACAGATCTAGCCTATATTTTTATATTTGTGTTATGCGAATTATAAAACAAAACTAGTTCTTCTCAAATAATTTTGTTGTTTTGTAAACTGATATTTAAATCGCTTAATAGTTTAGTATAATGAAGTCGTGAGATTAATGGCCATAGTTCGATTACCACATGGAGAAAATATAGAGAGAAATAGTTTGGGATACAGGATTTAAAGTAAGCATTTTTAATCCCGCAACAAAATACAGCGGGCGTCGAATACCCACGAAACAAAACTTGTATTTAATTTGTTTTGGCGTAAATTTATAAAGCATTTATTATCATTTATTTTACTAAAGTAATAATAGTCTGAAACTTTTTGGATAAATCAGAACGAAAAAATAAATATTATGATCTAACTAATTGAAACATAGTATTACAGTCTAGCCAAACATAATTTTACACAATAAAAAAAGCTGTAATAATGTTTTTGTGAAAGTAGTAAATAAAAACGAACACTAAATTATTTATTCGAAGTTTAATATCGTTGTAGGGAGCGAATGCGCGTGTTTACTTAGCCTCTAGTCTCCAGTCATGCCATCTACACGTGTTCACGGAGTTTTAAACTTGCAAAATAAGCCTTATGTCGAACGGAATACGGTTAATCAAGTGGAAATCTGGCCATTAACGATGCAGCGCGATATGCTCATTATACAAAATAGTCCAGTTATCCTTAATTAAATGTAATTATTATAGGTTAGTGTCTTTGTTCGGCGAGTGGAGACGGCCTTATCGACTGGGCGGCGCCGGTGGCGCGCGCTCGGCCGCGCTCGGCGACCGCCGCGCGCCGCTCGGCAGCGCTCGGCAACCTTCGGAGCGGTTCACTAGAAATTTAAGGGCTGCGTTACGGGTATTCCGACAGGCGCGCTGCGTCTGTGAAACGGCCACGGTACCCGCACGCCGTTACATAACTCCGACCCCGATACATGACTCAAAACAATCGGCACGCCGACTACCCACCGATACCGATAGCCACCGCCGGCCACGACGGCAGCGGCAGCGGCGGTACCGGCGGCCGAAATACGCTTGATGCTCCGGGGATTCCACCCCGGGACTCCGGTCAAAGAGAAAGCGCCGCCTGAAGCGCAGCCAATTGTCGTCACGACAAAAAGACGATAGTAGCAATTTCCCTTTGCCGACAACCCTTTGCGAGGCGAGAGGCTGAGCGCGCTCCGGGCACATGGCGGGCGGGGTGGCGCGGGAGGGTGTCGGCGGGGGCGGGCCGGGGCGCGGGGAGGCTTTCCCGGGCCGCCCCGCCTCAGTGGCGGCCTGCAGTGGCAACGACGCGCGTGTCGCCTTCGACACTTCCGCCCCGCGCATCTAATCCGCTCATTTAGCAAGCAAACGCCGCATACGGTGCGGTGGCGGCTGCCCTGCGGCGCCGAGCCCTCGGGGCCGATGCTCTGACGAGCCGGGCCCCTCAGCCCGAGCTCCTTCCATCCGCGTCCGACCGGCATGTGATATCGCGCCGCGCTACCACAAAATGATTGTGTGTTCAATTGTTTACGTTAACTTTAGTTGATAACCGGGAGGGACGCTGGCATGCTAATGTGAGTATACTGAGTTGTGAGCGATCAATCAGCACGCCGGCCGTTCCACGCACGCCACCTCGTGGACCTCGCAGCGTTCGTCGCGTGCGAGCGAAGCGCGGCCTGCAATGCGACAGGAGCGGGCCGCGATTTCATAAATAATGTAGGCGAGAGTGCGAGCTCGGGCCGGCGTTTGGGTCTGGTCGGTGACGGTTTCTGTGTTGTCGGCAGTCGGACTGTTGGTGGGGACACGTGGACTGCACGCGCTTGGCGGAGTGGTCGCGCGCGGAAGCCTCTCGCGCTGGACGGCAGGAGCCAGCGCCATGCGGCGGTAGCGCGGCGGCGCGGCCGAGCGGCGGGCGAACACTCGTGCGCTTTCGGCTATGTGCCCCCCTTGCGCTACACTGTAAGTACATTATTATATTTAGTAACTCTGATTAAAATATTTTTTGTTTTCACTAAAAATTAAATTTTTCTCGGCAAAAAATCGCATATTTATAAATAAAAAATATTAAATAGAAACTAACCATTTCATATCGTAAAACATTTAGAACATGTTTATTTACACGCACGAAAATTCATTAACTTCATGCAAATTTTCACGAAAACGTCATTTTATTGTGTGAAAAAAAAAATAATAAACACTAAGTTTTAACATAATAATTTATTGTTATTAATTTTACCAAAGTATTTTCAATATTTTCAAAATAATTTTCGACACAAGACAAATTTTTCTCATTTTAATAAATAATTATTGAGTAAATAAATCCGATGTATTAATGTTAAAATATCACCATTATTGTTTATATAACGAAGCCACTGTGTCCCAAATATTTGCATTTTTAGTGTCGTATTTAGCAAACAAGTGACTCATTTTAAGCGGTTTTTATGTCTTTATCTATTTAATATTCTAAATGTATGCAGTTATACTCAATGTTTTTATTTTATTCTTGTTTAATCACAAAAATACCGTCTTACATAAATATACGCGATAATACTGTGATAGTAAAATTAATGTAATTACCACTAAAAGATATTCTCATAACATATAATCTACCAACGTATTAATCTTTATGAAATAACACGAATATTATTTCCTTTTACACATTACGTAACTTTTATTCTCAACAAAAATATTTTTTGATTAGTACTTAATTAAAATAAAGCTTTTAATATCATCCAAATATGTTATGGGCAACATTTATTCTGTGCTTGATAAAAACTTTAATAATTTATTTATTTTTAAACTATGAATAGATAGTAATTGGCTGTTAGCGAGATTGTAAAGAGAACGTTTAATTAAAAAATATTTATTAAATATCAATTTGCGTGCTAAGCGTTTTCAACCGTGCAAATGAAATATTTACCTTATTATTAAAGCGATTCAGTTCATTTTATTTAAATAACAAATTCATTGTTGTTTGTATTTATTGAAAAAAAGATGTTACACTTAGCAAAGTTGTGGACATTGAGGAAAATCGATATGGTCTTATGTTTAGTGGTTGAGACAAAAGTTAAAGTAAAAATTTTAATATGTAAAGACATGTCGAAAAAGTTATGGCATATTTTTTTTACATGTATACACTTTGCTTCAAGGCCATATAAAAATAATAAAACGTAAAATTTTATATTCTATGTTTAAAATATAAGGGACCTAAATGAGGTTTTGTTAAGAATTTTTATGAAGATATTTTATTTATAAACATATTAAAGGAATATTTATTATATTCAAAATTTACTCAACCAGTCTTTATATCCTGTCCTGACGTTAAGTTTTCATTTGTCAGAATGAGAACTGTAAGTACTCACCCGTTCTGACAATGCGTTAATACGAAGGTAAATGCTTATTTTAATCCTGGAACAGATTAGGAGGAATTGGGAGCAATTTCTGAAAAGTATACGACTTGCATAATTGTCGAAAAAAAAACAATTTTCGTTGGTCATAAGACGGACTGAGGGCCTCAGCATAATGGCTGTAAAAACTTTAAAACATTGAATCATAAAATTATAATATAAAAAAGACGATTAAACCCAAAAAATACGCGTTAACATGTGAAATCGTTTCAAATAACCGTATCGCTGTATATTGTATGCGATTCGAGACTTTGTGGACTTTGGAATACGGCCCTTGGTTTACTCTTCTGAAAACCCAAACTTTAATAACGTAGCCATCGAAATCCTGAACGACGAAATTAGGAGACCATCCAATCAACAAAAATACTAAGTAAAAAAAGAACTTTCTAATGAATATATAATCGACAAACAATATTTTTTGTAGTTGTACAATATCAAATGCTCGTTGAGTATACACGCAAAATGTTAAATAAATCCCACAACAGTATTAATAATTGACAGGGGAATAATAAATTTAACATAAAATTCAAAATTTAACAATACGCGTCAATGTATTTCGGTTTAAATATTAAACAAGATAATATTTTATGAAATAAATGTTATAACTTTTGAATATGGAATATTGAACACTGTTACAAAAATATGAATACGTTTTATTTGAACATGCATTGGATTACATACTGATAACGGTAATATGAGTGGCAGGTACTGAAACCGTATATAATATCATTTGCACTAATAAAAACACATTGACTTGTTTCGTTGTTTAATAAATCAAGAAGCCAGATAAAAAAACAAAAACACAAATTGAAAACTTCCTCCTAATTTCGGTTAAAAATATTAAATAAGATACCTGATATTCGATGCATGGATTGATTTGTATGGATCGGTTGACCAGCACCTCAGTCAACTCCGT
Organism: Manduca sexta; assembly: GCF_014839805.1. Classification (NCBI taxonomy): domain Eukaryota; kingdom Metazoa; phylum Arthropoda; class Insecta; order Lepidoptera; family Sphingidae; genus Manduca; species Manduca sexta. Next base: position 4,806,991 of record NC_051122.1, on the reverse strand, counting down.
GACCACGAAGGCTGCAAAGTCTTCGAAACCTCTGGAGAAAATTATAATAAAAAACGACGACAAAATAAAAAAAAAAAACAACAAAACATTAATTAGTCCATTAGACGGTAGTAAACATTTTATTACGAAAATAAATAAATTAAAACACCCATACACTTTAAAACTGGTATGTTGTCATTAACTTTGTCAAAAATTGTGCAGTTAACGCTTGGAAAGTGCAACCGACTGAAATTTATAATTATATTATCTAAATTTCGATTCCCAATGGCATAAAACCGCAAATCTATTCAAAGCTCAACGTTTACGGATCAGCAATTATTGTTCGGCAACCATTATTGCAAACTAAATTAAATTATTAATAGTTCACTGAATTGTTCTATTTTTTGTTGTAAATTTTATGTTATTTAGACTAGCGAGATAGGGAATATTTTCAATAAAGTAATGAAAGAAATAGTTATGATAATTAGATTGGCTTATAGAAGTTGTTAGAATAATTATGAAATAATTAGTTTAGGGCCGATTTTCTAACCGTCAGAGTTTTCCGTCAAATACATTTTAATTAGGCTCTATATCAATGAGACAAAAATTATTGTAAATTTTATTAATAACTATGGGAATCGCTTACAAAAGTTGTTCGAAGAATAATTAAATAATTAGTTAAAGTTCTAATAGCTATGGAAACCTATAAAATTTGTTAGAAGAACAATGAAATAATGAATTAGTTTAAGCCTAATTTATAAATTGTCAGATAAAATTTATCCATCAAAAAAATATAATTTGGTGGCATATAAGTAAGACAAGAGTATTGTAAATTTTGTCAATAACTATCAAATATATTTCATATGCTCATTTATTTCAAAGTACCAAAAACAAATTTATGCTCTAATAGAAAACTTAGTCTTCAATTACATAATATGCTATTCCCGCTGAAGTATGATTAAAAAAGGCGAACAAACGAAAATCAATTTTACAAAATTATTAAAATATGGTTATTTGTTTGATTAAAGTGAATCGAATTTTTATGATGCGTTGAAGTATTTTCTGTGTTCTGTTAATGCGTTCAATTTTTATTACCTAATAGAATAAAAATAGGCGATTATAGATAATTATTATTGGAACTTATTATTCAAAACATAAAACTCTTTTTGTGTTGAAACAATATGTATTTTTTACATTAATTTACACACTTAGATATATGTAAAGTGTTTAGAAAAATAATAATTTAAATCAATCCTAAAAATCCTGATGTAGACTATTTTAAAATCCCAAATTACAATACGGATACGCTACGATTTCGTAGCTTGGCTACAGATCGTAGCGCTTACTACGAGACCGTAGCGCCTATGTAACCCTTATTGGATTATGAGTCGCAGAAGATTTGCATGCGCGTATCAGTTGATATGCGATCTTGTTATTAGTTTAGTCCAGTTATTTCACTACGAGTTCTACAGAACTATGGGCACAATGGCTCTACGAAATGTACTGACACAAGTTTCTTCCAACTGAGCCCTGTTTGCTCATTGCTTTACCAATATATGAATATAACAAAACTAACACGAATATTATAATCTTTCGAATGTGTGATACGAAGTTTTAGTAAACTAACTCGTCCATTTGAAATACAAATTGTATTGCTTAATTAAGCTTCGAATCCCAGTTAAGTTACGTACAAGTCTGATTGGACAACTGTAACAGCTGAAATACTGAAATACCGAATCACACCATTCTCTTACATTAATACAAACTCCTACTTCGCAAGCTCATCTGAAATAATCCGAGTCCGTCAAAAATATTTCAAAATTTTCTCTCCATCTTTTTGAACCTAAGCCATATAAAGTACGGCGCACTCCCCTCTCGTTAGAGCCACAGTTAGTTCAGAGAGGTTTTCTGCGTGAACTACTCTGGTTTTCGTAGAACCGGAAAAAAATTAGTTTGAAAACGTAACGCGCCGCGGTTTTTAAGTGAAAAAAATGACCTAGAAGTTGAATTTATGACCCGTTTAACATTTTGTAGAGATGGCTTCGGATGATGCAAGTATGTATTTAAAGTCTGTTTTGTTTCATTTATGAAGAGGTCCATTTAAGCAGTTTCTTATGTTAAGGGTATGAAATAATGCGTGGAATCGGTTAAAATCTCGAACTTCTCTTTAGACTCCGTAAAATGAAACCGAAATCTGATATAACACAATGATTATAACGTATCTAAATAAAACGCGTAATATCAAAATACCTGTGCCATTTGAAAAGAAGGAAAAATGTGAAAAAAGCTATTTACAAAGGCCGTGTACGAAGACATGAAAAAATAAATGTTTTCTTTAAACAATTTAATGAATAAAATTGTGATTCCCGGAATTCGGAGGTTACTTTTATTACGAGAGTGGAAATATGCGGGGAAAGATCCAGAAAACGTTTCACTCGCGTCAGTTGTGACGTTGATATTTCTTTGAAAAATTTGATGTTTTTTTGGTAATTTTCTTGACGCGCTACTGTTTAAAAAAACGGAATGTAATATTTAGGATTCAATATTTAGACGGGCCATGTATATTGTTTTGATTGTAAATTTATACCAATGCACTTATTTCGCTTCAAAGAATTATCTTTTTAAAGACCCAGAACGTCGAAGCTTGTACCAAAAAAATAGTAACACTTCTTCTTACAGTATTTGAGAGTTTTCCTTCTGAAACATTTTAACAAATTTTTCATCGCTAAGTAACCTAACCTTCATATTTTAGTGCCTGGACTGCACAAAGCGTAGGATATCCTGTAACATTATTAAATAACATTTTCAGTGCTCCGCTGAAACTATTTTCTATCGTTGAATAGAAATACAAGTTTTGACATAGTAGAGGTATTGTTGTTTGCGAATTGAGATGCTATTGCAATTCTTGGTTCCGATTTCAGTTGACTCAAGTTTTCAAATGGGATAGCGAATAAGTAAAAACGTGAAAGCGTAAAAAGCTCAGTCAATTAATGGAAGATCTTACTTTAGAAAAAGATTAATGTTTTTAAAATTGTAATATAATATTGGGGTCAATAGACATTTGTAAACTATGTTTATTCTGTTTGCTTTTGAATGCCTAGTTAAATAATGATTATTGATGTTTATTAGCAAATATATTCAAGTATAAATGAATGCCATTAAAAGTGATACCCGACAAAAATAGTGGTAATATAAATTATACGTAAAAGTACTCTAGTACACCACTCAATGATTACGAATAAAAGTTACTTAAATCGCGTTGATAAAGTTAGGGTAGTGTACTCAGATTTGGAAAAGTGAGGTTTTTTCGAGGTCTGAGAGAAATTTGAGCAACATCATTTTAATTGTCTTTTCTTTAAAACAGCTAATAAGTTGCTGCAGAATTAAAATATATGCACAACGTGTACAAAACTAGTGTGTATTACGATTTACGATAAATAAAATACATCCGTTACGTTCACCATTTAATCACAGATTGACTGACACATTCATGTAAAAGCGGGGTAGTTGTACCACAACAATGGAAAATCTACCTCCATTAGTCTTAAGATATTAATCCTTATATATAATGTTTCTTTGTCCAAGATGTTACGATATGAATAACACTTAACATGTTTGTGATACAGGCTTACTATATTACAAAAATTATCACATTATGAACGGAAATACACTCCGGGAAACATACGCATATAGGTAGACCTCTGCATAATTCTTTAAGGCTATGGGCGTGTGTTTATCTACGTAACTAAATTATATCTGCTCGGATAGCGGCCATCACATAAGGTGTTAAAATACGCCATAGTGGCCTACATAAATGTGTCACGTTCCGGGATCATCGTGTGTATATCCGGTTCCAACAGGCTGTTATAATTGTGACGGCGGCCGAGGGTAATAAACTCTCGTCAGGCGATATTCTATTGGACCCCACTCCACTTACTAACTTGCAGTAGGATCTCTTTGTCGAGCCTGCATAGAAAAAAAAATTATAAAATTAGTTACCATACCAAGTCTAAATATTTCTCATTACAATGTCAATACAGCAATCGTATCTCACACATATCATAACAAGTAAACGCAACAAATATTTAAAATAAAAAAAATAACGTTGCAAAATTGTCACAGCAATGCAATTCACTGCCGTATTGCCTTTTCTAGAACGTACTGAGTACTGACTCGTTTCATTTAGTAACGGCAGGCAGCATTTTATAGGTCAAGTTTGTAACGTTTCTATAATAGTAAAATCGAAATATTTTATAATATTTCTATTCTGGTATTTTATGTGTACTACTCGGTCTAGCATCGCGGCATGAGTGCCATGCTATGGTCTCGGGGTTTGATCCACAGTGATAGATTTTATGGTTAGTATAAGCTTAGAGTCTAAACTGTTCTAGACAATTCTAGAATTATGCCTGGAATATGCCAAAAGACTCGCTATTAATAGAGATCGAACATAGTCGGGAAAATATAGGAGTAAAAAAATCTTTGCTTACGCTTGAAAGGAATAACAGACGTATCGCTATACTATGATATTATATTGAATGTTTTGCTATACAGGAATGTGTAGAGAAATGCAAGTGACCAAAAAACCTTTTAAAATTAAATAAATCCAACGAATGTCCGGAAAAACAGTGGACGAGCAAAGAAGAGTAGGAAAGACGAACTTTATGTATTCGAATTAGGATAGAAAGAGATAGTGGAGTATCGAAGGAAATGGAAGAATAATGGAAAAAGTATTTGTTTAACAGTAGAACGTATTTATGGCTTGAAAAAATTGTCTTGTTGACTTGAAGTATATTTTTTTCTCAAATACTTTGTAATTTTGACGTAAAGCATTTCGTTACTTAAAATTCAATTAACTTAAACCTTAAACTTACTTGGCCCTACCCAGTGAAGGAATATTTTTATAAATATCAGGGCATCGTTACGTCAGTAAGAAACTAAATCCTTACACTTATAAAATATCAGTTTATAATTATTTGTTTTACTAAATGTCCGTTTTTAGTAAAATGCATATATTTCAAATGATTGTAGATAAAGAATCACTCGAGTGCGAATTCTAACTTACTAATGACTACTAAAAGAATTCAATGGCTCAAACTCTTTTTATTGTACTCTAGCAAAACAATTGAGGCCAGTAAAATCGAGACGGGAACATGATTCTAACATCACATAGCATCCTCCACTTTTATAGCTTTTAAAAGTTTAAAAGAAATTCAACCTTATCACCTCTTTTGTTGAGGCACTTTGTAATGCACTTGGTGTAAAAGATTGAAATTTGTTTCGAAAATTGGATTCATGCAAACCAAGTTATCAAACGCAGTTACAATTAATTTGTGAACCAAAGGTAGCATCTGGTTGAGCCTTTTCATACTTTATCGCTCTATATATAAATACTATTGTCAAATATAATACTCTGCCATAGAGTCGAAGTTCCCACGCACATTGAGCTAACTCTACAAATAAAAACTGTTTCGAACGTATTGATTTTCACATTGCGTATTAAAACTCTACCGGACTCTACGTTTTGCCGTGTTGTATCAATGTCGTTTGCACCCTGTTTTGGATGTTGGAAGGTATCTTTGTTTGTTGAAAAATAGCGCTCCAAACATTGACGCATATTTTATAGACGCGAACGTCTATATAAACTATTTGTTCAAAATCTGAAATAAAATGGCAATCAAAAAGTTAGTATTATGACCTATTTATTCACTTGAACAACAAATAATTTTATTTATTTGACTAATAGTTTCATTCAAATCCAGGTTTACACTTAGACTCGAGTTCTTATATCATGAGCACACAGCTCCGTACACAACCACAAGCTGTCATTGATCGTACTAAAGTCAGTTTGAATGGATTGCAGTTCAATTCAGTTGAACACAGTGAATGTTCGGAACGCCAAATCTAATACGTAGTACATATAAATATATCGATGGCTCCAAAACTTTGGAGATTGATACGTAATATTTTAAACGGACAACATGTATTTGTATAGTACTTGAAAGAATTAGAAACAATAAAAGTCATCATTTTTTTATGCAGAGAGCATGTGACATGACGAAATGTTTAGAAATTCCTGAGGTAATTTTAAAAATAGAATTGAGATTTTATTACCAATGATGTCGGCATGAATAATTTTACCAAGGGCTTAATTTATTTTGAATGAAATTCGTGGAAACATTTTAAGATGTTTGTTTTTACGATGTATATTTAGAATTCCTTCTACGTAGAACAAATCGATACCAATGGTATTACTTGTAAATTTATATAACTACATATAAAACAGTCTCCTTTTCTGTCTCTCTGTAAGTTTTTGATTTTCTCAAAATCTACTTAACGGATTTTTATAAAATTTGTTATGGAGATAGTTTAAGACCTTGGGAAGGTTATAGGCTACTTTCTATCCCGGAAAATGATATAGCGAAGCTTTTATCCCGGAAAACTTATTCACGCGGACGTAATCGCGGGCGAAAACTAGTTATATATGAATTAATGTGGTGGAGCTAAACTACAGACCCCTGCCGGTCTACGTAATTCGAAATTTTAGTTGAGTTGCATTTACAAATACAAAAAGATTCCAATTATAACCAAATTTAACATATTTGAAACATGCCGGCATTATTGTATTGACTGGCGAGAAAGATAATCAACTCTCGTTAGTGGAAACTCTATCTTGACTCAACTCCGCTTACTATCAGGGGCAAATGAGTTACTGTTCCATGCCTTTATAGATAAAAATCGACATACGTGTGTCACGATAATTGACCTTAAAGTCTAGTTTAAAAATATCCGAGGTAACATACTTAATATTTCTGAATAAATTTATAAACATATTTTCATATAATAAAGCGATTTTTACTTTTATAAGGTAACATACGTATTTTTATTTAGTAAATTTATAAACATATATAAAAAAATATTAAGCGATTTTGCTCTATAATGAAAATACGTTATAAATATGTATTTTTTTTTAGAATTTCCATGGAGTAATTCCAGTTCTCTCTGAGAGTCTAAGGCCAGTTGCAGACAAAAAGCTAAAGTTAGTTTAGCTTAACTTATTAACTATTTCATTCTTGTGTGCAAACTTCAAACTATGTAAACTGAGATATGCACTATGTGTTATTGTCTTAACGAGCTGAACTAAACAAAATGAGTTTAGTTTTTGACCTGTTTTGTTTAGTGAACATTAACAAACGTCCTGCACACGGTGATGAGCGCCTCATCGCTAATGCTGGGCAGGTTGATGATGAGCCTCTTCGCGTTGGTCAGTGGAGTTGACGAACACGTTCTACAGGCACTCAAACTATCGCCGCACTCTCGTGCTTCAGTGCTTTGTGTATTACCGAACGGAGGTAGCTTGCAATTCTGAGAACAATCAATTTATTATATTGGTAAAGATTTTTTAATATAAAGATGACCATCATCAGCCGCAGGATGTCCACTGCTGAACATGGCCCTCATGTCTTTATATATAAAGATTATGATTTGGAAGACATTATGACATTTTGACAGTCGAGTTAACACCACTCGCATACCAATTCATGCTAAAAATACATCCACATGTCCAACATAGATTCGCTCGTGTACTCATCAGATTTATAGCTCCAGTGTCGCCATTTAGAAAATTTAGCTATCTAAATTCTGCAGTTTCTTTGGTTCCTTTGCACTCGAACAAAACGTAATAGCTATTAAGGGAGGGTACTACTTTAAGACACACAACGGCTATAAAACGTCTCGAAAAGGACTGATTACTTAATGGTATTTCAAAATGCTTTGTTTGGTAATGATTCTATGAAAAACTGCGTTAGTTTTGATTGCAAACCATGCTTTTTGCTGATCAAATAGCATGACTATGATGAAGTGTGTTGTGTAATATTATGTGAAGGGAAAACTAAAATCATAGGCACGAAAATTTCACCACGTTGTACTATTTTCTAAATTTTACTATTCAATTTGAATTTTCATTAGAACATGGTTTGAACCTATTACTTTTAGAATAGAATGTGGCTTCCCCTAACTACAGACAAGAGCCATTTCGAAAATTCCATTGAAATTAAACCGCGCAAAAATACATTGTTCCAGCTTAATTTTGGGTAAATCGTCACCGACGTCGGCAAACATAGAAACAAAATAACACAAAAACATTCGAAAATTACTCTTATACCGAGCATACATGACCCGTTTTTGTTTGCCACCTTCCGCCGCAAGTTGTCAACGTAACAATAAAATTTGGTGCTATGCCCTCAGAAGGTTGCCGCCGTTCTACCCCAATGGACCTCTTCCTTTATTTGAATATTTATTAAATCACCCCCTACCCAAAACGGCTCCAACCCCCTTTAGTATAGTGACAACGAGTGCCTCCCTGTTGCCTTTCATTCGGCTTATCGCGGGAATGTTTGTGACGGTCCGTTTTGGCTATGCAAATACTTAACAACGAAAGTTGAATGGAGATCACAAATATCTTTCTCCAGTAATTGAGTGTTTGAAAGATATGGTGGATAAAACATTAAAAAAATGATTAACTAGGACTTTAATATGTATTTTAAAGTATAGACGATCGGCGAACAACAAATATATTTTTAATAAATATTTTTTTGCGAATTGACGATCGAAGGTGTCGCGTAAAACCTGGTAATTGAGACAAGTAAAATATAATTCATAATTACATCATATTTACAGTGTATAAAATGAGACATTATATTAAAGTTACACATTTTCTTTATTCGATCTAAAATGCCATACTCATATCAAAAAGCTAAACGATTTGTAACAAGAAATATTAAAAACAAATAAACAGCTCGAAATAATATTAGCTTTCGAAATCCGAAGCTACAAGCGACAACGAACCGGATACTTCGGGAATAGCAGGAAATGTCGGGATTTGGCATTAAACAGAATATTGGAAAATTACTGCATCAGGAAAAATTAAAATACGATATAAAAAGTTGTCGAGACAATTTAATGTACAGGGCTGAACAAAATTTTCCTTGTAGCATTTCTATAATAATAAATGTCATTGGTATTTATTTTGTCTAAAAATATTATATTAATCAAATTAATAACAATATTATTTATGAAAGGAGTGAATTTTAATTTATAATATTCCTACATAAAATAATATTATGAAGGCATAACTCTCTCTTTGCCTTTGCCCTAAACGGGTAAACAAGATGTACTAAAGTAAAATTATCACAGCTTGACAATACTATTATCTTGCAGAATTTCAAAAAAAGAACAGATTCAAACCATAGATTAAACAAGAGATAGCCATTTAAAAAACATAAAAGAGTCGCGAGTCCGAGCTGTTCAGCTTGGAAGGACTAGAAAAGCTTATTATATTACCCGCATGGCTGGCAACGCACGTGACAACTGAATAGTTTTTCTTTTCATTCATTTTTAATAGATGCGAGAATTCCTTTGATGTTTGATTTATTTCTACCGCCAACTATGTATTCATGCAACTGAAAATGTAGATAGAACTGGACATTGTGATTTAGCGTATTTTGTACCGATCGCAGTATTAGTATTTGTTTATTCATTGTATTAATGATAGATAGTTGAACTGTGATTAGTTAGTTTTGATTCGCAGCTACTACAACTTATCGTTCCGAAAATGTCTTGGTTTTCGTCTCATATTGTATCGATAAACCTATCACACTATGGGACAGATATTACGGCGTAATATGAGTGCAATAGTAAATAAGCCTCGGTCTTCTTTCGTAGATAAGAATGAGTATAATTGTTTCTATTGAAATATTGAGTTTACCGCTCAATATCAATTCTGAATCTGTAGTAATTGGAGTTAAACTCACCTCCTATATTTCTGCTTACACTAAAAGGCAAGAGGCGTGACATTAAAAATAGCACGAATCAATACTTCAAAATAACACTTCTGTTTAACATCACAACTTTGGATTTAACCCAGAAAAATATCAAGAAAATTACCGCCTCCAGAAGGTAAACAAGTGATTTTGAAGTTAAAATATTGTTATTGGATTGAATGGTTTCCGCGCTCCGTTTTTTATAGTTGTATATTCAGGTAACAAAAGCCTATAGAATTAGGGTGGATGGTTTTTATTATATGATAAAAGGAATCAAATGTATGGCTAGTCTTTGGTAAATGATGAGTTTAATATTAAGAAAAGTTCCTTATTTAATTTATTTAAAGGATATAATGCTAAAATAGCAGAAAAGAGCTTATTTTTATCTCAAATACCAGTAATGTATTGGGCATTCCTCTGGTATTATGGATATTTTGTTTTTTTTTTTAAGGCGGGCACGATATAATGACTCCGCTGGTAGAGTTCCGATATTATCAGTTGACGAGAGATGGTTATCCCTCGCAGTCGATAAAATTATGCCAGCCGATGTGATATACCTCTACTTATGTGTCAAAGGGACGATATTAAATAACCATTTTCTTTGCTCTTTCCAAAATAAAATATTTATAATATTGTGTTTGAAAAGGCAAATATTATAATTTTGAACGGCTTAAAATCTTAGCATCAACGTCTATTAGCTATTGTACACCAGTTGACCCGAAAGACGTTGTCCCGTCTTAGCTATGAATTTGCAGCGCGCATTTTGTCAATCTCTGACAGTTATTTCAAACAATTGAAGTTATATAAAATTAATATTTTCGTTAAGTTTTATTAATTTGTCTAATATTCCGCGCATTTTTTTGAAATTTTTCTTTCATAAGAACCTTCTCCTGACAATAACAAACACAACAAAAAATATTGAAATCGGTCAAGCCGTTTACGCGTGATGGCGTGACCAAGGGAAACAGGGATTTATTTTTATATACAAATAGATATTTGCAAATGCAAATATAATTTGAACGGCTTAATAGCTTAGCATTATAGCATCTACGTCTATTACCTGTTGCGTATGATTATAAGATGCTATACTATCAAAATATAGTTCAAAATCGAGTCACCCCTACCATGTGTTTTCGTTATCGATAATCGAAATCGTGAATCTATGGAAATTAATACCGGATAAGTCGTTACCGACACGGGATGTAAGGCATTGCGCTTCATTGGTGTTCATTGGTGGCAGGAAATCATAAACCTGCGCTGCGGATGTTGCGTTCATTCGTATCGCGATGCTGGTTTATCTTCGATCGGAAATGGATCGATAATTGTGAGTAGGGGTGACTGTTTGAAGACGGGAAATGGTATGAAACTTAGTCTGTTTTTTTATTCGGCCATGGCAATATGACCCTTCTGAACTTGATGGTAAGTGGAGTGGGGTCAAATAGAATGTCGGCTGACGACAGACCATTACCCCTCGGTAGTCGAAACAATTATGCCGGCCTGTTGGCACCGGATAGACAGGCTGATCTCAGAACGCGACAAACTTAAGTGGGTCTTTATGGCGGGTATTAATATCTTGTGTACGGTGGTCGCTATCCGGGTTGATATAATATATATCCTATCAGCAAAATAAAACTTGGATAATTTTGGTCAAAATCAAACCCGTTTAAGTTTCTATTTGAATTTCATTTCTATAACAACTAAACCTTCCTTGAATTCATTTAGATTTCTCACCAATTTATATTTTATCTTTATCTTCATTTTCTAAAACATCAAAATCAAATATCAATTTACCTACCTTAGACTTTCCTTCCATATCTTGGGTTAATACTGCTCATTGCTCATGCTTATTTACTGGGTTGTTACTACTTTTGGTGGCGGGTTATTTCCTATATCTTAATTATATTAAGTTCTCAGTTTTATGTTTAAAGAGCTAATTAATTGTGGAAACTTAATTGAGCCATGTACTACTTCATTTGCTTTATTTTTATGTTATTCAACAAAAACATACAAACATAAAAAAGCTATACTTACTATATTTAGCTATTCTATACTATTTTTCTATATATTCGCCTCTGACTTTTCTAAAATCATGTGTGTATTCTTTGTGAATTTATCGCTCGCTTTAACGGTGAAGGAAAACATCGTGAGGAAACCTGCACATCTGAGAAGTTCTATATAGGAATTTCGAAGGTGTGTGAAGTCTACCAATCCGCATTAGGCCAGCGTGGTGGACTAAGGCCTAATCCCTTTCAGTAGTAGAGGAGGCCCGTGCTCAGCAGTGGGCAAGTATATAATACAGGGCTGATATTATTATGTTTATGTTATTCGTTGTTGCTTGTGTGTTTCCCTTAAAAATCCAATAAATAAATTATACTGTGTCATAGAAACCTTTTCTAAAGATTAGTATCGCCCCTATACCCAACTATGCCACTTATAGGCACAATCGGCACGTCCCAATTGGCATAACAATTAGATTTGTTACCCAATACCTGTGAACAAGCTTCCCGCTAATGAGTTTAGCGGTCGCACACACGTGTTCCGCTTGTCAACGTCATTGGATACACTCGCCGGATTGACTGCGTTGATTGAAGTGTTTACCATTGCGTTTTCGTTGTGAGCTGTTTGTGGGATTATCGGTGTTGGCGCGGTAATGGATGTTGGTTTTTATTGATTTTCGTTTGTGATTTTATGGATTTATATAAAGGCTTGAGGAACGTTTTATAGTAAAAAACGATTGTTCTGGTAATAAAAATATTCATAAGTTTTGATTGTGAAATAACAGTGATGAAGGGTCCCTTTAACTGGATTCCTACCGGCTTCCCGTTATGTAGAATCTAATTATCATTAGAAAATATACTATATGCATATTAGCGCCTATATGTTGTGTTAGGTTCATTTTCGGCAAATTTCATTTTTCGCCAATGTAAAATAAACCCTAATGATCGTAAGGCGTAGAGACTAATTTCTGCAGTCTTTTTATAAATATCACTTAGGTAAATGAGCATTAGATATTTTAATTCGGCTATTTTCACATCCAAAGCGAATTACCGACCAATTTTTTTAACTACAGAAAAATATTTATATAAAAGTTTTTTATTGGATATTTTTAGATACACTAAATTCAAATTCTATAGAATGGCTAATGATAATTAAAATTAGTAACTTTTCTGAGCGCAACATGAAGTCCTATAAAGCTGAATAATTGATTTTTTTCCATATTCATACCGGAAAATCAATAATGGCATTAAAACTAAACTAGTTTTCGGATTTTATCGTTGTTTTAATATTTTAGTTTTCTCCCGACGTTTCGAAGACTGCAGCCTTCGTGGTCACGTGCGGGACTGGCATCAATATATTGTTCAGAAATAAACATGTTAAGTTGGAACCCAAGTCTGAGAAACTCTCGGTTTTTGCATACAAGACACGCCATCTATATATAAAAATGAATCCCTATGTCCCTTGGTCACGCCATCACGCGTGAACGGCTTGACCGATTTCACGTTTTTTTGTTGTTGTGTTTGTTATTGTCAGGAGAAGGTTCTTATGAAAAAAAAATTCAAAAAATTGCGCGGAAAATTAGAAAATTTAAGAAAACTAAACGAAAATATTAATTTTATATAACTGTCAATTGTTTGAAATAACTGTCAGCGATTGACAGAAAGCGCGCTGCAAATTCATAGTTGAAACGGGACAACGTCTGTCGGGTCAACTAGTTTAATATAATAATTAAACCCTTTTATCCGCTCTGTCTATAAATAAAATAAGAACATTGTAAAGGCTATTTTAGTCTTTCATTTAATATTCGTTTTATTTTAGGTTTAACCATAAAAAAAATCAAGCAATATTTCAATTTTATTCTTAAAGTACCTTTGTAAATCAAAATAGAATAAAACATTTTGTAAACCAATGAATACTTTATACAGACCAATATAAAGCTACACATATTTTATAGACATTATTCTCAAAATAAATCCCTTTTTAATGCGCTGTAAAGAATTGTGTACCGATTTTAAAGTCATAGAAAATCGCTCTCGGCATTGAAATTGAATTTCATAAAAATATTTAGACCCTTACCCAGTTTGATACTTTTAAAAGGTTTTCTTGTTTATTTTTTACTCACGCATACTCATATCTTCTATTATAGGTATAGGGACTGGTAAGCGTTGCTATTGCATCCAAATTATAATTATGTACCACGTATAGATGTGTCAACTCGAGTTGAATTCTCTTTAACTCGAGTTGACTTGTCGAGTTGATGAATACATAAATTATTTTTTTATTGGTGAGTCATTACATTTGTAAAAGTAACCCAAAAGAAATCATTACTCAGTTTCATTTTACCCAGTTAACTCCAGTTGAACTCGAGTTACGTGAATTTCAACTCGAGTTAGCTCGAGTTGTGCCACGTGCTACAAAACTATGGAGCCAATTGTCTCCAGCTGTATTTCCGGACAGATACGACCTAGCGACCTTAAAAAAAACATATTCCCACATAAAAGGCCAGCATAGAAGTGCTATGCTCTGTGGTATTACAGATGTTTATGGGCGGCTATGACCACATAACAACAGGTGAATCGTATGTTCGTTTGCCCCTTATAACATAAACAAAACACTTTTCACCGTGTATCGTCTCTTGATATGACAAGGGGCTAATTCCAGACTGAGTTGAAAACCCAAAATCACTTTGCCCGATCCTAATCCAAGACCTCAGAGCAAGAGTCGTACATCTACATCACCAAAGTAGTCTTGGTACTTTATGGTGATAAATCTCTGAGAGTCTTCGCATTAAATAGTATGGTTGACCTTTTGATTTATTTATTTGGTTCGTTTATGACTGAGTTCTTTTCAATCTTTGATGTTTTTGGTATGTCCCTTGATCTGTTATAGTAGTACAGATAGTACAGATACATATAGTTTCATTGCTTTACCAACTATTGCGATTTTACGCTTTTTCTAGCGCATCTGTATTGATCATATTCAGAGCATAAAATAAATAATATAATTGCTTCTAACGGTATTTCTCTTTTGTGTAACTTCTTCAAATAGTATTTCTGTGATATGGAATTCAGTATCTAATGGCAATTTTGTATATTAGTCTCTGTCTTCTAACCTATGCATCTCAATGCATTTTTTCCTTCTCTTCCCACTTAAAGTAAACCAAACATTTTCTACGTTTTAATTCCCAAACAAAGCTAACTACAACCGCAAATTTCAAAACGTTACCATTCTAAGCCCGAACACACTCGCCCAGTACGAAGTCCTGTTTCTAACAACATAACTCGGCCAGCATGGCAATTTATTGATCATTAACGGACGAGCTTCGTGGGAAGATGTTGCATACCAAGTTTTGCATCAAACTAACTTCATAAGCCCATCAAACTCTCTTAGTCTTATGACGTGTTTGTTGGGCGATGTTTTGCTAATCTCTTGTAGATTGTTTGCTGTCATTTTTGATTACTTCTGCGCCTAATCTTGTTTCTACGATAGGTCTTAGATCTGGAACGACTTTTGAAGAATTACAACTTATTAAAGAATTTTATCTTTCAAATTTAAATGCAATTAATTTATCTGTCAGAAAATATGATTTCTCAAGACTGATATTTGGCAGATAAACCGCTTATGAAGGAATTTTAAATAGTGTTACTAAATCTGCCTTTGAAATGCTTATCGGCTGTCTCACATCCTCGTAATTAGAAAATATAAAACTCACGACAATTTGAAATGGGTATTGTTGTAGCAAAATTATTATTTTCTGTGGTGCCTCCTGATAACTTTCATACGTACATTGCAAGGTGACCCCAGTGCACCTGATGATAAGCGGAGTAGGGTTCAATAGAATGTTGACGGATGAGAGATGATTATCCCTCGGCAGTTGACGCAATGTTGTTGGAACTGGATATACACAAGCTGATTCCGGAACGTAGATATTTAGGTTTTTCTGCTCAGTATCAGCCCTGAGTCTAGAATTTGTGCCCGATATGGCGATAGGCTCGCCCCCTATCACACCATGGGACGGAACACACTTGGCGAAAAGTGGGTGCCTTGGTTGCGCCTCTGCATACCCCTTCGGGGATAAATGCGTGATGTTGTGTGTGTGTGTGATTCCGGAACGAGACACACTTATGTGGGCCACTATGGCAGGTTTTAACACCTTGTGTTCGGTGGTCGCTGTCCGCGCGGATATAAAATATAACTTACCACCAGTAAAGCATTAATTCTATTACTTATGCATTTTAATTATTTGAGTGTTTCAAAATTGAAGAGCAATATAACTATTTTCATTTAATTAGTTTCGATGCCAGTGAGCATAATTAATGCAGTTCTGATTGAAAATTGGTGTCAACTTGATCGTATTTATTTCGAGAAACCTTGAACGCTATAAAAACATTAATTGACTAACTGTGTTAAAGCGACTGGAATCAACCGCTGTCGTTAATAGAGTTGAAATTCAATTGAAACGGATTTTATGGTTAAAGTTGATACAGTTCCGTTTCACAGTTGTCACATTATTCGATGACCAATTAATAGTGGTTTTATTAGTGGCTGAATGTTTTGTGATATTAAAATTAATAAATAAATAAGCCTCTTTATTTCTTGTTCGTGCAATTTTAGATTTTAATTATTATTATCTGATATTAAAATTATTATTTATTTTTTATGAATTGTAAAGATTGAATATTAAATATTTGGCAATTAATGACATTTCACATGGAATAAAAATCTGTCCGTGTGGATAAAAGAGCATAATTCATACACGACCCGTGTTTTAAACCATCAAAACTCATAAACAGTCATAAAAATTATCAAAGAAATATAAACCCAATTCCAACCACAAAGGATGTAAAAATAAACAACGTTAAACAAAATAGCTCCGTGAAAATACACGGGCGAGGTACAGTGATGGGAAAAACGTGTTGGTGGGTATGCGAGCCGAAAATTAGTACCCAATGATAACGCTTCGGGCAAACCGCTATCGTTTTTGCTGGATCCGGTTTCTTTTTGGGATTAATTTGGTTCTTTATTGAGTTGTAAAGTTTTTGGATGTGTTGTTGATGGTTTCGAGTTATGGAAATCGCGTTTGGTTGACTGATGTGTCTTTGACGCTGATCAATGGAAGAATTTTAACCTGGAATGGTTGCCCAGAAGTTGAAGTTACGTTCGGTATGCTGATAGGCTTTCACGTTGTGTATAGATATAAGTTCTATAGCTATGGGAAATTAAAGTGCACGTTTTTTTCTATCTACCCTTTCGGGGAGAGAGGATAAGGATTATAACTCCTTTTAAATTTATCACTATAAAAATAAACTCATTTCTTTAAAAAATTATATTAAATAACCTTCGAAATTAAAATTTTATCAGGTTTAATAATGTATATTGTTCGAAAGTTGTAATAAAAAAAGAAAATATTTGTTTAAAATTGAAGAAGTATACCAAGAATTAAATCGTATTAAACTGCTTTTGACGAACAGCACAAGTTCTGCATTGTCGCGAACAGTTATGAGGTGGTTATTGCAAACGTTTGTATGCGTTCAAGTAAGTTTCTTCATTTATACGATTCCATTTAATGCATAAAGCATGTAAGGACAAGTAATCCTGTATGTTCTAAAATATGGAAAAAATATTGTAAAGTTAATGCATACTCTTAATTGATATGCTAAAATTTCATTATTTAATTTCATTAAGACAGATTGCAGACCTGGTAATTTCGAAAAATCGACTTTGTCTTAAAATAATTATATGACGATATATTCATTTATATTAATCTAGAAATCCGTCTATCGTGTACCAAACATTTAAATACATTTCATTGTTTATCTCTTATAATAATAATACCAGCTTTGTAACACACACTGTTCCACTTTCGGGCACGTCGCTCCTCTGCTACTGAGAGAGTTTAGGGCTTTCACCACGCTGACCTCGTACGGGTTGACATCCTTCACATACCTTCGAAATTCTTAAGGAGAATTCTTAGGTATGCAGATTTCTTCACCATGTTTTCCTTCAGTCACCGGTAACTTTGTCTTTACTTCTTTTCTAAGCTATATAGATTTCTTCACGATGATTTCCTTCAGTCACCGGTAGCTCCCCGTTTACTTGTTTAGAAACATTCAAACATTTTCACAAATTATATTGCGATTCGTTGATGGTCATATCAAGAGTTTTGTGAATCAATTAGCTTCGTTAATCTGTTTCGGAATGTTAGAGTTTTCGAAACCCATATAACACTAACTGCAACTGTGTTCGCCACCTGTCGTGTTTCAATTTTCATTACCCTGCCTCGTACAGTAAATTTTCTGTGATTTGTATTTAATAACGTAAGTATATTGAGTTTTGCATTTGTTATTCGTATGAACATTCAGCACTATTATATATTTTGTTAATATTGATTATGCTGTAGATGTAATTCTTGTGATTTGTTGTACGAAAATCATTATATTCATTGATTACATTTTTCATGTGCCTGTTTTTTCCAAATGTAAATAGTAAATCACAAACTAACTACAAAAATACATTATCGATGAGATTCTTTTGGACATTGCACTTTTTATCTTTCTGTTGTATATTTTACGTTTTTTTCCAATTTTAGAGTTATTTAGAAGAGTTAGATGCTATATATAATATTTGTTTACAACATAGAATACAATCAAATATTAGTAGATTTAAAATACATAGTAATAAGTAAGTAATTCATTCAGTAAATAAGTTTTGTCATTTACGCAATACCTATTTAAAATATAATTAAATTCAGCGCAAATACAAGCTTTAGTTTATATATTATAACACACCTGAAAATGTCTGAAAATTTCAGGGTCTCCGCTCTAACGTGCTGAAAACTCTGAAAATGCTCGTTAAAAACAAAGAACGGAGCTAAATAAAACCTTTTAACCTGCGTTGCGGTACTTTCAAGGCGTGCTCTGAAATGCGGTCCGGCTGAAAAACTTTAATGTCACACCCGGATATTTCTGAAATATTTTTCTAGTTAGTTAAAATGGCGTACAATATTTTGGTGTACGTGGGTTTTCCACCGTCTTGGTGGTTGTACGGATTTTGTTCCGCGCTTTTTAGTTGAGTTTGCTGTGTATTCAATACGGGTTAACCTATTTGTATTGTTACTATTTTTTGGAATTTAGGGTAGACGTTATACTTTGTTATAGATTCCTTCATCTAAAAAAGGGTATGCTATTAAGTAGAATATTTAATATGACATTCAAGCCACTATATTTTTTTCATTTTATAACGCTTACCATCTAATATTTTTTTAATTTTTACTATAAGTAGACATAAACATAGTTGTGTTGTGTTTACGCGATTTATAGATATTGAAATAAAACTATTTTTAGGATTATATCGCGGTTCTTTATATTATAATTTTCTCCCGACGTTTCGAAGACTTTGCAGCCTTCATCGTTATTTAGAGGGACTGAGGTGTCCATCCCCGTGCCCACGAAGTCTGAAAAGACATGTTTTATTTCAAGACACAAACGTATTAAGTATTATATAGATATACACATTCACAGGAGACATGTAATAAATCATGTAAAACATGAAACATTGTGAGGAAACCTGCACACCTGAGAAATTCTCTATTAGGATATTTCGAGGGTGTGAAGTCTACCAACCCGCACTAGGCCAGGGTAGTGGACTAAGGCCTAATCCCTCTCAATAGTACAGGAGGCCCGTGCCCAACAGTGGGACAGTATATAATACAGGGCCGATATAAATATAATAAATCTGGCGTCTATTTACTACTGTATCCAGCATTCTATTTAGACATAAATATCGGATAGGCATAAATAAACTCGGTCACACAATACTACAAAACTCAAAATTTTTCAGTATTTTAACTGTTAAAAATAAGTCGGATATAGGCTAGGTAGAAATGTAACGCTGCTACATATTTTTTAATAGACGTCTTGCAGTCTACACCGGGGGAACCTGCGAACGGCATTCTGGAATCCCTCGCATAAGCGACTGCAGAGACCCGGAGGAAAATTGGGAGGGAATTATGGGGGAAGAATAGGGACCCTCTTTTAGGATGAGGAAAAAAGCATGGGAAGTGTCCGCGTGGCTCTTATAAGCGTCATTGTGAACTTACCACCACGAAGACATATGTGGATAGGGCCGCGACAAATGTGCTATCCATGCATGGCTAAGCATACGGTGTGATGACCGAGCGCACAAGCTTTGTTTCCCATTAAAGTGAGGGCGGCATGTATCATTTCTATACGAAGTAACAGCACACTATCTAATACCTGTTGACGTGTTCTAGCAAAATTTACTATCAAATGTAAAGCGACCGATTGCCGCGCCAGCGTGACGTATGAATGACCGCGGCCCACAATGGATCGTGGGCGGCCCGGATCAAGTATTTGTCAACCTGTGGCTTTTGTACTTTTGACAATACTGGTTTTGAGGAAGGTTCAGCGGCAAATTATTAGCGATTGGATTCGGGACGCATTCCTGGGCTTTGTGATGCGTTTCTGGACCTTTTTGGGAATATTATTTTTATATGTGGAATTATAATTTTACCTTTTCGAATTAGAGGTAATATTTATCACAAATGTCTGCAGGTTTGTTAAATGAAGTATATAGTGATATTTCTTAACTAAGTTTAACATGCCAGGTATATTGTAATCAGACCATATCCTTGTAATTTGAATTTTAATATATGTCTTAGTGCCACGCTGAACTTCCTTATATGTATTGTGTTTTTACTATTTAGGGGCAGTCGTATCGCTTTACATCAGGTGAGTGGTATGCTGGACACAAGCAATTGCAATAAAAAAGTATATAGTTCACGTTGAGGAGACAACTAGCGACTTAATCAACAATATTATTTCACTATCTTTTGCTTACCGCTCCAGTTTTTCCGGGACAAATATTTTCCCAGTATGAAAGTAGCCTATAGTACTCCTCTAGCTTACCACCATTTATCATCCACTTACCTTCACACTAGCAGTTCCTGAGATTAACGCGTTTAAACTTACAAACTCTTCAGCTTTATAAGTATAGATTAAAAACATAACATACCAGTGACGAAAGGTGAAAATTTCTGAAAGGGAAGCCGACATAAAATATATGTACTAGTACTAATTATAATTAGATTTTGGCTAATATGTTATAAATATTATTTATTTTTCAATAATATTGATTATTTTAAAAGTTTGCTTACATATATTACAAAAGGGAAGCTGGCAGGAATGTGGATAACCCAATTCCTATCCTACTACTATAATATATTTTATTTATTTATTATTATATCCTACTACCTTATTATATCGACCCTTCGACACCATAACATGCAATCATTAATCTCATTTCAATCTTCCTATTGAAAACATTAACAACAGCCATCATAACTAAATCATATCCGAGAAAGGAAAACACTTCCCCATACAAGTAGCCTATAACAATATGTTAACCCATGGCCCCGTTACAGCCGATGCCATGGCAACAGAAGTTCACGTATTTGCCCAAGCTATTACTATAGCCTGTGTTATGGGATCAGAACATGTAATATGTATGCAATCAGTGTTGCTAGTATTGTTATGTCCGATTTGGTAGGTTGGGGAGATGTAAAGATTTTCTGTATTGGTACTACAAAGAATTTTATATCCTTTTTTTAACTAGTTGACCCGACAAACGATGTCCCGTCTTAACTATGAATTTGCAGCGCGCTACTGTCAATCGCTGACAGTTATTTCAAACAATTGACAGTTATATAAAATTAATATTTACGTTAAGTGTTCTTAAATTTTCTAATTTTCCGCGCAATTTTTCGATTTTTTCTTTCATAAGAACTTTCTCCTGACAATAACAAATATAACAAAAAAAAAGTGAAATCGGTCCAGCCGTTCAAGCGTGATGGCGTGACCAAGGGAAATAGGGATTCATTTTTATATATATAGATGATTTATTTATTTAAGGTCGGCCAATAGTAGTTTAAACATCTCATAACAAACTTAAATCATTTGGCCATTGCAGCTAGTGTTACTACTGGGCATAGGACTTAACATCTCATGTCTTAGGATGGCGAGCGACAGGTGAGACACACATATCACGCATTTACCTTCCACCTCCCAAAGGGGTGGGCAGAGACGTAACTATGTGTTCCGTTAATGATGTGATAGGGGGCGCCTATCGCCATGTCGGCTACAAATTTCAGACTTCGGACTGATATTTTGTTAAACGCTCTTTTTACAGTAAACATTATATAGGAAAATAATTACAGAATACAATTTTAGACATTCTTTTGACAACGTCCAGCTAGAGAGAATAATAATAGAATAGTCGTCGCGTGACATATCTTCTTTTCTGCCAGCCTGCCCGCGCAGCCGAATACTTCCGGAAACGCCCCATGTCATCGGCTAGGATAGCGGCGCGTAACAATTTAGTTGAGAAACCCAATATCATCTTGCCCGACGTAGGGCTTAAACCCAGCACTTTAGAGCGATATCATATCGCGTATGCAATACAACTAACTTTATCTGACCTAGGTTAAACCCAGCACCTAAGAGCGATCTTATACCACGCACGCAATGCATCTTAACCATCGAAGCAGCCGGCAAAAAAAAATGCTTCGCCCAAAAAAAAAATACATTTCTTTCTCTATTCACACACACACACTATCACGCATTTATCCCTGAAGAGGTATGCAGATGTGCAACCAGGTCACCCACTTTTCGCCGAGTGTGTTTCGTCCCAAGATGTGATAGGGGGCGAGCCATCGCCATATCGGGCACAAATTTTAGACTCCGGGCTGATATTGAGCAGAAAAACCCAAATATCACTTTGCCCGACCCAGGATTCGAACCAAGGACCTCAGAGCGCTGCCGTACCGCGCATGCAGTACAACTACGCCACCGAGGCAGTCGAGGCAGTTTCTCTATTCAATAGGTCTAAAATGTATCCCCAAAAATATTTTTAAATATTATACACTTCCAAAACTCATCCATATGAAGATGAGTTAGCAAAAATTGTTTTTTTAAAGTCCACAAAGTGCGCACTGATACGCCACGTTCAAGTATATCGTAAAAATATATGGGGTGTTGCCTTGCATAATATTCCCTTTGGCGGCAAAAATTAACATAAACAGCACACCTATTATTGAGATAAAGGCTTTAAACGACACGTGAGCGTTGGTACAGGTCGAAAATGAAAGTATTAACTATTCTGTAGACATTAATGTTATGTCTACAGAGTTCTGTAGACCTAATTATCTATAGTACAAGTCTATAATCACCCATAAGCGGCGATAGCCTAGTTGCGTGTGGAACGGACTGCCAAGACGAATGTCCGCAGGTTCAAATCCCAAGGGCACACACCTCAGACTTTTCTAAAATCATGTGTGTATTCTTTGTGAATTTATCATTCGCTTTAACGGTGAAGGAAAACATCGTGAGATCAACACAGAAATTAACAATTTACAGTTGTGCTTCAGATTTCCATAGGCCCAAACATCCATCCTTTTTCGTATTACTATTTCTTTTATTTAAATATCAGGCGAATTGTTCATTTGCATGCTTTATCAATAATAAAAAGAAAACATGTTTAAAATCTAAGGCATTTATATATCCCTACTAAAATTTCATTAATGTTGTAAATTCGATCTAAGTATTTCTCTAAGAATCCTTTAAATTCAACCATATATCACTGGAGACACGTCTCGTTAAATTTCTGACATTCTACACCGGTTTGCGTGTTTAAATTTTCAAAAACAAGAAACGAGAGATGTCTTTAAATATTCATTCTGAATACATTTTCAGTCCTTGCATACCTTAAAGGTCTCCGATTATTCATATTGACGCTCCCTTTTAACCTACTTAGCGTTGGAATTTTAAAGATGCTTTTCTTTCGGTACCATGTGGGATGTCTGAGTATTTTAGGCACATTACAGGCTTTTTTTTCTATAGGTTTGCTGGTTTGTGTGTACGTAATGTGGGATCAGCGCAACAAACCGCACATGGTGGGGAAAGAAGTTGGTTCAGTATTAACGACCGCTCAGTTCGATCTAGGTTTGGATCCTAGAAAATCTGGATGTAGAGCCCATAATAAATGTGTGGCAAAAGACCAAGAAAGCAGCGTAATACATATTGTCATATCACTAAATAATGTGGTATGTGACTTATTTTTAATTATAACTTTTATAAAATATTAAGTCGTATAAATTCTAAAACAAGAAATTATTGAAATCTCGTAAAAAATTTGGGGTGAGTGTCAAAAATAGAAAAGGGACGAGATACTAGCATGTGACGTCAGCGGGCATTACGCTGCGTGCGAAAGAAAGGGATGGAGCGATATCCCCACTATGCAGTGGGTATGGACCCACTTCTGCACGTAACAATATTTTAAATTTGAATACCTGCCTTATTTCTTATCGAATTTTAATACTGTTTTCACAGAAGAATTTCTTTTTTGTACTAATTGCTGTTACATATAAAAAAAATACACAAAAGCAAACACAGTTAAATACCATATTAGGTTTATAAGTCGCTTTAAAAGATTATCGTTAAAAATATTAATAAAAATAATTAATATTACAGATATTTAATTGCGGCGGTAACTTACCGTCAGTATGCGCGTTTACTCTCTAATCATAAAAAATATTGTACATACATACCTAATATATATTATCATAAAGCAGTCTAAATAACAAAATAGGTATTTTAAATTTGACCTGTATATAGGTACACCCAAACCGAATATATAACACCATAAAGCATTGTTATATTAATAAAAAAAAGTAGGTATTTAAATATTTGCCTCAATACATCCACAAACCACTAGTGTAACAAAAATAAAAATGAAAATGAACATTTCGATTGATTAAAGAACGATAACTCACAACGACTTATCTTAACACGTTTATAAATATAATCTCCTGCGTTAATTGAAGTATGAAAAATATCAAAAGAAAATTCACAGGACAGGACACTAATCTCTCCCCGCCAACGGAAAGCTGATCCGACAAACACGAATATCTGATAACATCTGTAGAGCTTCCGAAGGGATGTTCTTTTATATGTTTAATCTGAAGATTTGCAACTGATATGGATTTTTAATACTTAATGATTGGAGTAGAGGAATACGTGTGCAGTATGGCACCGCTTTGAGGTCCTGGGTTCAAAGTTCAGACTCTGATCGGGCACTAATATTGCGGTTTTTTGGTCAGTATTAAGAGTTTGGAATTTGTGCCTGATATGGCGTTAGCTTTTTTAGGATCTTGAAGCGATTTTGAATTAAAATAAAAAGAACCATTTCTGGCTTCTGAAATATTTACTCGGAAATATTTCACCAACCAACTCGACCGGTACGCCTCTCAATGAACAATTGCCTTGATCTGTTTTTTTGTACCAACTAAAAGTTTGTTACCCTGGCAGAACCGGCTTATTCAGACACACTGGACTTTCGGGTAAGGCACTCTTAGACCTTAAAAATTAAGCGACCATGCTGAGAGCAACACCCTAACGGGTTAAGAACCTCGGCTCAGGACGGTCACTGGGAGAGGATGAGACATCAACGACTCTGACTCGGTCTATCAAACGCTCAGTGCTTGTATAGCATGAAGTTTAACAGATACCATCAAAATATTATTATCTTCACAGTATTGTTTTGTGCCGTACATATTTAAAACCAGTTTTACTGGACCTTAGACTCCAGTCACCCCGGTACTTCAAAATATGCGCATAAATGGCGCGTTGAAATCTCTTAGAAATCTCTAAAAAGGAATATATAACATTCCAACGACTTTCAGCGAGCGAAGTAAATACAAATCAACATTAATAATTTAGGGTCTTACCAGACATATCGACTCGGACCTTGGTGATGGTGCAAGTTATGAGCGGTTTTGAAGCTTTATTAACTTATTTTATTTATATTAAAAAAAACTTGTTTGAATACTTGATAGTGATAGTTGATGCTATTAAAATATTATGTGTATAGTTGCTAAGAATATTGTTAAGAAACAAATTTTAAATTTATAATTATTGTCATATGATTTCTTGCCTTCTGTCATATTATGAGACGGAATCGGCGACAATGGGAGAACTAGTTGTTTTTCTATCTACCATTTTGGGGATAAAAGGATACACACAGCTACATGACGAACATCACGAAATGTGTATGTTTGTATATTCATGACTTCTGTTAAAACAGATTTACAAGTCTTCTACAAATACTTTTACGTCACTATCCCAATATTAATAAAACCAGGAAACAATTCTCTTTGAAAAAATATCTCTTTTACTGAGAAAATAAGCAATAACTTTAAAGTTTAAATCGTCGAGAGTTAATCACTTGGATCACTCCCAAACAGCGCGGCATAGACGCCTACAATGGACTCCGCAAAATGGCCACAATAAACTCTAGATAGATAAATTTTCTTGCATTGCCTTCGTGTACGTTTAACCGGAAGTTGATGTAATGAACCGTTTCAACCGTTTTCCTCGGACAAATGATTTGAAAGCGGCCAGTTTTATTTTGATGTATTTTTTATTGCCTTAATAGACAAACGAGCGAGCGTTTCGACTGATGTTAAGCAGTATCCGCCGCACATGGACTAAAGCAATGCAAAGGCACAGCCAAGCCGTGGCCACCCTTACCTATATTTCAACTTGATTAAAGACATTTTTTTTGGTCCTAGCCTCTAGCAATCTTAATAGCAAACCGTTTGCGATTAACTTCATTTGGATACGTATTTGTTATAAAAAATATACTTGTACACATTATTGTGTTATTATTCCTAATACATGTATTATTTTATATTTTCGCTTACAGACACAGTAACTTATGTATATTCAAACTGCGTCACAAAAAGTCGATTAATAAAATGTGTTGCTCCGAATATAAACGGCACACAAGTCAGACCCAAAGAATACTGCATTGAATAATGTTCACGCTCTTGTTATATAATTGCGAACAGTCTAGATCTAGACCTATAAACGTCGGCTAGCCCGGGGCACGACCTCGTCACATTCAAAGAGGTATAGGTCACTCGAATTCGGCGCACGAATGAAAATACGAATCTCTGTATTTTTTAATTCGTTTACTTTTATTTTGTATTTGAGTATGTTTTTAGAATCTTACTTTTAATCTATATTCCATTTTCAAACTTATTTAATTTTTTTGTCGTTTAAGTATATTCTATTTTCAAATTTAAATATCATGGAATAAGGCGAAGGTCATATTTCTTCTGAGTAAACATTTTCATCCATTTAAAACTCGAAATTAGCGCGGAAAACTGTTTCAAACACGGCCGCTGTGTACACAGAACTAACCTAGTTCCCACGTTACAACTGGTCATAAAACAATTCCACCCTCGAGCCGCTAACTCCGTGAATGTGCACCCTACGCCAAGAAAAAATAGAAAAAAAAAGAAAACACATTCGCTCATTTATTTATGAGAGCGCCTTTGGCTCGACTGCCCGGGGCCATTAGCAGGACCACTATATCTGTCCTTGTCTTGCGCCCGCGTAGTTGCATTAAGCCATCTCGGTCGGATTTTCCAGCTCTATTACTCTTCGGGTTAAAACACTTAAACTTTGAACTAGTGTGGAATACGTAAGGACGTTTCTTTTTATATTGCGTGGCTTATTGCTGAGGTTCGTGGTTTGTGTGCATGCGATTTTATCTGGACTCACGTCTATGTTAGAAGATTTCTATGCGAGCTACCGAGCAGCACTTATCCCACGTGAGAAGGACAATGTACTAACCACAATTAACTTACAATTTTCTGACTTATTCCTTAACATCTCAGGATGAGAATTGCAAGGCATTGCTTTTTTACTGTTTATGGGTAGTCAGATAATATACTAACAAGCAAGCGGCTTTGTTCACATCGCCATACATTTTATTTTGCCGCGGCAAAATGTACTTACTTGCACTGTGATCCAAATATAACGTAGTCCAAGAGACACGTCCCTTGATGATTGCCAAAATTATGCTTCGGGTCATGCCAGATGTATAATAGCTAACTAGGAATGGTACACTATGGTGGCTTTGTTTTGTATGTATATTATGACCTCATAAAAATCGCAGAAGGTCGCTGGATGCGGGCCGCTTCCAATAGGGCGATCTGGAAATCTTTGGGGAAGGCCCATGTTCAGCAGTCGACATCCTGCTGCTGCTGCTGATGATGATATTTGGCCGGGATGAATCAAGACACCAAAGAGACAAAAGAAACGAATAAAATAATACACAAACATATATTTTTATACGGACAAGACACAGTGTCCCCACTGCATCTGATGGTAAACGGAGCGCGGTCCAATAGAATGTCGACTGACGAGAGATGATTACCCCTCGGCAGTCGACACAATTATGCCGGCCTGTTGGAACAGGATATACACAGGCTGATCCCGGCACGCGAACACTTACATGGGCCACTATGGCAGATTTACCTAGTTATCTAATTTATAAATATTCTGTAAGATGTTGGTATTATGTTTTAAATAAAAAATCTGTCGATCTCTTAGTGACAAGACTAGTTTCATTCTTACTCCATTTGACCGTATCAAACCAGGAAAACTTCATTTAAGATATTACAATCAAATACTATGATACAGAAAGCATCTCAATCTTAGAAAATGATTTGAAAAATGTTTAGATATCAATAAAAATATATCATTCATGTATAAATGGTGGAACTAGCCGGTATTTACGCGACTGTGCGCTTACGAATGGTCAGATCAAAGGCTTTTCTTTCAAAAGAATATATCTGAGTTTTATCGAGATAAAAGCGGTGCGGTCCGAGTTGTGAGCGCTTCGCGGACGATTTACGTTCTTTTATAAATCAGGTGAACCTTTGTTATCCTTTGAATAGTTCAGGAATGGAGTAAATACGTTATAAATAGTAGGCTTGAATGCCAGCTGTGAAATATTTCATTCTTTTGATGCATACAAGAATGTAAAATGTGAAACTGGAATTATTTTTACGGCATTTTTAGTATAATAGTTAAAAATACACACACACACTCACGCCATTTAACCCCCAAAGTGGTATGCGGAGGCGCCAAATATCCGCCATGCGTATTCCATCCCATAATGTGATGGGGGTGGGCCCGTCGCCCAATTAGACAAAAATTTCGGGCTGATACTAAGTATAAAAATCTAATATACTGTTCCCATCCCGGGAATTATTCCTGAGACCTCAACACTGCATTAGTAATACAACTGCGCCATCGAAGTAGTCCAATAAAAAATAATTTCCAATAAAAAAAAAATATCAAGGAGCAATTTGTGACCATTATGACATTGACTCGTAAAATCTCTGGATGACAAAACGCAATGCAGTTAATGACTTTAGAATTTAAAATTAAACTACTATTTATCTTTACTATCATATAAACATTCTGCTTAGTATATTTGAAAAAAAAATACTAGTAAAGTGGCTCGATACCTTAACAGAAAAAAAATAGTCGCCTCTCGTCTTTACCTTGCGCCTCCGAGCGTCTCGCTCCCGACGTCTCAAGCCAAGGGCCCTCTCAGATATCTGCGGATAAAATAAATCTCACGCTGTACCGAGACATAATTACCGTTCATACCACCAGCTAGCTTAACAGTGTCTGAAAAAGTTTGATAATAACCGATGAGGTCTTATTTGAGCCTATTCCTTAGCCCGTAAGTTGTTTTTGGTTAAACATGACCAGGGATTGACCTAGCCTCTTAACTAACCGGTGATCATTCATTTTTGCTTATACATTGTCAGGGGTACAGAAGGCATTCATACAGAAAAAGGTAAGTTCCGTGGGATAGAAGTTCTTCTTCGTCAAATGCCTCTTCATTTAGTCGAAAACAACACGGTTTTACTCACGTTTAAAAAATAGTCGGAATCGCCGACCAGTTTCGACCTATTAAGTAGGTCATCCTCAGGGGCCCGCCCTGTGGAATGGGGGCGTTTGGAGAATTCCACCACGGTATCCCTTGCCTGTCGTAAGAGGCGACTAATAGGGTCGTCGGCGGGCCGCAGGGGCTGTCCGCCCTAGTACATTGTGCATTTTTGCACATTTTTCGGTTAACCCCCGGGATGGACGGCAGTGTGTAGTTGGCCTCATGCTGCCGTAGACGCCGAGGGCGTCCTTCGGTGCGCGGGGGCTTCTGAGCCCCCCCCCCTCCCCATAGGAGACGGGCCGCAAGGCGGCATCGCGCAGGGGCGGCTGCGGACGAAGACTTAGACACTTCCGTCAGAGGAAGCCCGCAGCCGTCCCTAATGCGTCGAAGAGGGCCACCGCGGAGTTTTCGCTGGTAGGCCGTGCGTAGGTTAGTTGTACATAGGGTAGGGACTCGACCCGGCGCCCGAAGGTCGTCATCAAATCCGGGCGGCTCAACGCCGGGCCGTAAGGCACGGTTACCCCAGCATAACCGCTCAGTCGCCCCCCACGAAGGCTGGGCGGTAGTAATAAGGGACTTTCTCCACGAAAACAAAAAAAAAAGGTCATCCTCAGGGACGAGTGCTAAGAGGACGTCGCGTCGCGGAGGCCTCTCGACCACTGTCCACTGGTCGGCGATTCCGACTACTTTTTAAACGTGAGTAAAACCGTGTTGTTTTCGACTAATTTAATATGTTTCGCGTAAGTTTTAATAATATTATTGCCTCTTCATTGTTGAAGGTCAGCCGTTAGCATCTTGTATGTCGGCCATGTTCCTTATCATTGGTCAGGCGGAACAGGTGTTCAACGGAGGTGATAGCGGTCATATCGACTATAGAAATGCAATAATAATATCTCCATGAACACAGATTTCACATGTCACCATCCCAAGACCCGCCCTTCCACTTTGTAAAGAAATGCTCTAAAATTTAGCTTAAACTTGGATTTACATACCACACGCAGACGATTTGCAGATCTTATTTCCGTCCTTTGATTAAATATAGAGGTCGAACCTATATTGGATATAAGTTACAATACGCGCTGGTACCTCATGACGTGTTATTCGAATCGTTTCTTTTAACTTAAGAATCGAGATCGTTTGCATTTACCAGTTCTAGTAAGCTACCATTATATTTCAAGGTATCCATTTCATCTTTGAAAATGTATTATTCATTTACCATTGGCATGTCAAAATATCAAAACACCGAAAAAGATGTTGAAATTAATATTATATAAAATAAACTATTTGTCGGATTTTATCTCGGTTTTTATTTTATAATTTTCTTCTGGTTTTTGGAACACTTTGCAGCTTTCATGGTCATGGGGGTGACTGAGATGTTAGTCCGAAAAGGCAAATTTACTATATCTACGTATTATGGTAAAATGTGGGTACATATTATTGTAACTCTAACTTTTCGGACCAACACTTCGGTCCCCCCGTGATCAATAAGGTTGAAAAGTCTTTGAAAGGTCGAAAGAAAATCATAATATAAAAAACCGCGCGAAAATTAAAAAAAAAAAAAAATATTTCAATATCTAACATTCACGTAAACATAAATTATTACACTAACAATGACTTTATCCCAAAACCAACAGATTTGTAATTGCTGCATGTTGGTATCGCCCGTGAAGATCTGATCCCGGCAATCCCACGGGCACGCTGCGTCGGATTAATAATAAACTGGGATGTTATTTGTCGAGGTTAACTTGGGTATATGGTGCAGTTAGGCGATTCTTTGTGGTTTGGGTCAAAGGGAATTTGGAAGGTTAGGTATCGGTAGAGAGGTATGAAAAGGATTATATATAAATATATAATACATAGCGATAGCTTAGTTGGGAGTGGAACGGACTGTTAGATGAATGTCCGTAGGTTCAAAACCCAGGGGCACGCACCTCTGATTTTGTATTGTTATATGTATTGTGTTCCAATGACACGCACCTTTAATTTTTATAATTTAATGTGTGTATTCTTCGTAAATTATCGGTCGCTTTAATGGTGAAGAAAAACATTGCGAAGAAACTTACATATCCGAGAAGTTCTCTATAAGAATTTTGATCGTATGTGACGTCTGCTAATCCACACTAGGGCAGCGTGGTGGACTAAGGTCTAATCCCTCAGTACTAGAAGAAGCCCGTGGCTACCGTGCGACAGTATATAATACAGGGCTGATATTATTATCAAATTATAATAGATTATTAAATAGTGATAGTTATATGGATAAACCAAATTAATTGTGAACCACTCAATAGATAATTAATATTATTGGTATTCCTGTTCAATTTATTCAGTGGTATCAAACTTTGTCTCTTACACAAATATTGTCAAATATTCCCTTACATTAATATTATAAATCAATTTATCATAACAAATACATTCAGATATCAATTTAATTACAACAAAGTATCCATTCTCACAAGACTTCGCAGTGAACTTGTTCGAAAATCGAAAACACCACAATCACATTTCTATATTTGGAACGGTCATGAGGTTATATTTAAAAGCAGCCCATTGATCCCGGGTAACGCCCGGATACCTGACAAGCGACTGGCGCCGAATTGGCAATTTTGATTCGGTGCCAGGACGCGGGCACAATACGCATGTCTTTGCCCTGTGCGGGCAAGTTTTGTTGCAAAACTTGTGGATCGATGTACTTTAGGCTGGCTGTTACTGGGGTGGTTATTGTGTTCATTTTAATGTATATAGAAACAGTTTGTTACTCGCCGCTGTTCTAATAGATAACTCCGGGCGTTTCCGGAAATATTCGGCTACGTAGACTGGCAGAAAAGTTATATCATGCGGCGACTATTCTATCACGTTCTCTGGTTGCACGTAATCAAAATTGACTGAAATTTCATAATATAATTATTGTGAATATAATGTTTAGAATACAGTAAAAAAAGCATTTCATATTTTGTAGGGTTATATAGAGATGAAGTAAAAATTTTCATTGAAAATGTCCATTTTGTAATCTTCATAATTATATAGTTGTAACAGGTCGATATCTGTACATTGTAGATATTGAAGAAATACTAATATGGCGGGTTTTTTAGAGTAATAGATGAAAAAACAACAGTTTTAAAATTTTCATCTTTCTGTATATACGTACACGCATCGCGTACAAACGAATGCAAATTTCACGGATGTATTGCTACAAGTCCAACTTAAATATAGGCTCCATTTTATGCTAGACAAATGTTTAGCGGGGCTAATATACCGGATTTTTTTTATCACGCAGTCTACAGGCTTATTTCTTATAAGTCAGTAAGGAATAAGAATAACATTATTGTTGTACAATTTATAGTTAGTTACTTATGAGATCTTTAGACTCTGTCAACAATAAGAAATTATCATTTTTTTTAACACGTCCTCATTTCCCTACATAACAAACAAATTCTATTTAAAAATTCCACAAGCGATAAATATAAACATCAAACTCACAAAAATGGAGATAAAAAAAAAACTATAACAAAATCAATAGAACAAGCTTATTGCTAACAGCTGCTTTGTATTCAAAACGTTAAATTTCGATACCCATCTTCATTGAGCGCTCGTGCACCTACTAAAAGACTTCAGACGACACAACACTTCCATTGTTTCGCGAGAGGAGTATTAACCGATTGAGAGGCTATCTAGGAAAATGGGACGTTTTTTCATGCCCGCTTTGCTTGTTCATAACTTCGTGGTTTACATTATACGTTGGAGTTTGCTGGCGTGTTATTTTTGAAAATGGAATGAAATTAAAAATGGAAGACTTAATAGATCTATTATCTCTTGATCGTGAGTGTTCGTTTGGATTTTTCTGGCGTTAAGCAGCATTGTAAGCGTTGTTCAGCTCTGATTTGTAGAAGTTAGCCAGTGTAATTATTAAGGTTTAAAAGACTTTGCATTTGTTAAGTCAATTTGATATACTTTAAAGTTCTGAAAGGTGGTGCTGTTTATGAGCATTACAATGTTTACTAACAAACTGAATTATTCCTCTCCTAACCCGTCATTGATGTTAATAAAAATAATAGTTTTTAAATTTTAATAGAAAAAATATTGTAATAATTAACACATAATATGAGCAATTTTATATTACTGTAAAAAATTAGAAAAATCGTAATAGTTTTCTTGGAAACAGGGTTTAACGATATGAGCACATTAAAAAAAAGGTGTTAAAATGTCCACCAAATGAATATAACTTAGGTAAACATAGCTGACAAAAGTCATTCCAAACATTACCTTAAGGAAGCATTCACTGTTTGTAACCATTCCGCGAAGCTGTAAGCTGAGATTATTTAATATATCGTAAAGTGAAATCATCTAGCATTCCGTTTGATGACTGTGTGGGTACCCTGCAAATGTTATACTCAATTCTACCGAAAGCATTTCAGACCTCTAATGTATACAGACACCCTTTTCCACGCTCCAAACATTCCCATTCGACATTCCTATTTGCCATTTTTCTTTCCCTTTACTTCTTGTACCGGCATTTTATTTTATCTTTCCGAATATTTTCCGATGCCTCGCCTCCGTCGTAATGTCGGGAAAATTTCCAAATACTTGCCACTATTTTCTACTTCAACATCCAATAGTTACGCAGGAACACTCGTAACTAAAGAGAAAATGGAAAACAATAAGTTTTATTGGTGAAAGTTTTGCCGCCAATCACGCGACGTTTATTCGATGTTCGTCTCAGAAATTTTAGAAATTGTGCACCGCGTTTGAGGGAAGTCGATGTTTCTGATCATGAGTTTTAGCTGCTCCTTCAGTTCGTTGTCGAATAGTATTGTTTCGTAGGATATCGACCTCTTCACTCGCAGCAAGTTCGCCATTATGTACTCATTGTGTGTCAGATGTGACTTGTTTTCTTTGGACTCCGAGCGTAATACTAAAGGTTCGCTTCTCTTAAAGAAATCCATTAGACTTGCTGTGTACGCAATTAGAGCCCTTACTGCGTATTGAACGACTACTAAAAACAGCGAGAATCCAGCAATCACATAATTCTTTTCGACACGACTGAATAATACCAGCTTGTTGTAATCGTTTAGTTCAGTGGAGAACACCAAATTGTGAATGTTTTGGAGAGGTACATACATACCGAAGTGGACAACACACACGAAGTAGGAGATAACAACCATATAATACAAACGCTTGTGGTTTTTCATCAAGTTGTTGATGCTGTCGGTAACTCTCCGGACGTCATAAATTGGGTTCAACATGGCCAAGATCATAATCATTTGTAAAAAAGAGAAGGCAGGATAGTATTATGCAACCGGTGTCCATTATGACTAGATGTATAATTACTTCTTGTTACATTTTGCGGAATGTTTATATTTACAGTATTTTTATTTGTAGATACTGTCCTATGTTTTGCCTATGATCATGTTTGTTTTAAGCTCAGGTTTTAAGTCTTTCAAAAACTGTCAATCAATGTAACTCAAATTCGTATTCGGATTCAGTTATATTCTTTTTATATTTCACGCTGTCAATGGATAACTTGATTGTACTTTTTGTTTGAAACTATATAGTAGTGAAAAGCGTCAAAGAATCCTATACAATAGTATGTACCTTTTGTTTAGAATTTGAATAACAAAATGTAGAAATATATTCCATTCCAGGCATTAAAAATGAAACCATTTCAATATTTCCATTCGATAAAATTTATTTCACAAAAAACCGTCACCAGAGTTGCGAAGCAACAAAATCATTTGTTCGTAGCGCTTTTACGTTTGGCGTGCAGATTAATGGTGCCATTGTACAAATTTGTCAATACTATCGTTGTGTTGGACATTTGCGTCGCGTCTTCTCTTGTTAGTATTGCATGTCTACACATCAGTTCGAACTCTAACAACCTAGCTATTGTGACTAGAAAATGAACTATTCTCTCAATCAACATAAGAAGATACAGACCTATAAAGAAACATGTGTAACAAATAGACACCTTGCATAAGTAAAATTCTAATATTAGTTGATTATCTTTGACATCATCTAGTAGGTGCGCGTAGGACTTTTTCTCGTAGGATAATTCTAAAAATGTATTACAAAACATCAACAATAACATGAGTACTAACATCCTTGATGGATTGTTTGTACTTTCTAATAATTTACACCAAACATCTCTTATAACGCACGGTTCTGCGACAGGCTTTTTAGCAATGCTACTACAAAAACGATTTCTACAAACAGTAATATACCAATAAATGCACTGAATATGTTTATCATTTTTCTGCCTTATCAGATGGCCCGGACTGGTCCGTACTGCCTTCTTTTTGATTCTCTTTTTTTGATGTTTCCTTTTGAATTTCAATTTCTTCTTCAGGGCTTGGATCCTCGCTTATTTGCGCAACGGCTTTAGAATCAGTAGCTTTGTCTTTGCTTTCAGATTTTTTCTTTTCTGAATCTGTGGGTTCTTTTATATCACCGTTGGTCTTCTTCTTTGTTTCTTTAAAAAAAGTTTTTATCCGTGTATGTTCAGTTTTATTTAATTCGACCATAGACGGCCAGTGAACTGATTCGTCCTCATCTATAGACTCATCAATTATAAACATGGGTTCCGGTTCGGGCTCAGGTTCACTTGTAAATGTAATATCAATCAATTCGTAGTTTCCCATCAATTTAGAAAATTCATGTAATTTAGCTGAAAATATTATATACTCCAAATAACCTCCAAATGACTAAGAGATAAAATAAAGAGAATCCTGCTAACAAATAATTTCTAGTTGCGTTAGTCGATTCAATTATCCAAATAAGTTTTTCCTGAGATGTCTCATTGAGGCGTAATATTTTTCGGTATCCTAGGCTTATTTAGCGTTCTTGTCGGACCTAATATGCCGTATCCAGCAATCACAATGGCATATAAAGCCGCAAAAGTTCTGAACAAAGGACTGTGTCCCAACAAATCTTGATAATGTTTTATGTACTTTGACAATGTGACAATATCTACAAGTGGTACTAGTAAAAATATGATAAATACCATTTGTGCGATGTTCATTGATATTAAAAGAATTGCAGAATAATCTAACGTTAACATTTTACTTCAACTCAATTCAATTTTTAGATTGTGTTTGATATTTTACTTTAAATTTTGTAGGTTATTTCGTATACGTCAAATTGACAGTGAAAGGTCACTCATTTGTGTTACCTATTTGGTGGCGTAGGGGAAAGCGTAAAACTTTTTAGACGTACGCAAAATACATCAACCACTTCCTCTTGATTGAATTCGTTATCAGCCACCCACAACGACGTATAGAAAACGAAACTTGTAGCCGAAGCCTATTTACGCTTAGCTGCGAAACAAACGTATACTGAACATATGTTGCGGACTTGTTTAGTCATACCTGTAACAGGGTGGGTGCGAGCGAGGGGTCCGATCTCCTGTTCTCCTCGCCATCTGCCCGCAGGTACTAGCCTCCCTTTATCAACTATTACCTATGTCGATTCAATTATGGTGAACTGTTGACGCTGTGGACCTCTTGCTGTAGACTCTGATATTTTCAGTGGTTTGTGTAGCTCTTCGGCAGACGCGGCCGATGTAATCTTTTAATTAATTGACTTTATGTAAGCTTTTTGTGTGTATAGTTTCAAATTTGCAAATTGCTTTATACCCTCCAATGTTGGTATTGGATAGGTCGCTACGATATTAATACTGTCGGTTAACAAAATATTTTTATAGTTCGCGCAACAGAAACTTGCGAATTTTGTAAATATTGATTATTTAAAAGTCTTTGTGACGTCTATGTTCTAAGCCCGTGTAATTTTTAAGTACATATGAAAAAAAATCACTTTGAAGATTAAACAAAGACACGATAATCAACATTTCTGACTTCAACAGAACCTCTATCCCAGTCATAAACTCGAGTCCGAGCCAAAAATCCAAATTATATTAAACTCAATTGAATCCGGAAGTCCCGCTTCCATTTACAAGCACATCCAAACATGAATGATACCGCTGTACCGCATAGCAATTTATTAGGTAAGATAAAGCCGTATTTATATGGGCAAATAAAACTCGGCGGGCAGATTTTCTGTAAATCTAGCCCCGAAAGCGAGTTTTCCAAGATTAACAAGCTATTTTAACGGGAGCCGTAGTTTTGCGGTGTGGGTAATTAAGACTGTATTTCGACGCTCGGACAATATTTGGATTCCTTTTCAGGTCACCCGTTAATGCGCATGAATAATTGAAGAGTTCGCTTCCGCTATTTTCTTTATGCCTTCGAATTTATTTAGCGGGTTCGGCGATTTTGCATTTCTTTTGTTCATGCAACCTGAGTGGGTAAAGGGAACGGGGCTAAAAATAGTCTTTACTATAAACTTCTGACCAAAGTAGACTCACTTCACAAGGTGTGATGTGCTGGTGTTTAATGATGGATGTTTGTATTCTCCACTCTCTTCGGCAAACCATGGTGTTTCTAGCATGATGGTTATGTGCTGCGGTCCATTCATATTACATCGAGATATTGTCTTCTGACAAACTAAGGATTCGAATATTCGGTAACCATCTTCTATGCTTTAATTTACCTTCATTTTCTGAATCCCTTTCAGTTTTATTTGACCATGACTTCCGTTACTATATCTAAAGATTCACATGCGTTGACGATGCGTGTCCAGAAACCCATATAAATATAAATAGTCCCACTTCCTATTATTAATGTTAACACGGTCAAAGCCTCGACAATAGGTCGTAAAGAATAAACGCAGTATACATGAAATAAAAAACAATATTATACATACCGCAAGCTCATTGTTATTCATTGCTACGTAGTATTATCTCACAATATCCGCTCGTCTCAAGCGGCGCGTCTGCAGCAGCGGATATGGACTGATAATGACATATTGGCTGCATATTGGACCTTCCGACGTGAGGAGATACTTCAGCAGTGCGAAATTCATCACTGTACTTATATATATGTCGTCATCGAGTTGATTTTTAAATGGAACGCCAATGCCATCTTATGGCATTCGACAGAATCTTCGCTACACAGCGCAATGAGGATGTCAGACGACATCAAGAAGGCCGAAAAGCTAGCAGTCAAAGAGAATGACAAGCCTATGAAAAATTAGTAATTCAGTTGGTTTTAGATCAAGTGATCGAATAATATTATTGGAGACTAGTGCTGTGGGTGCGTGGAGACTGTCTCGCGTTCCGTAGTAGTTTGTGTTGTTGGAATTATAATTGTTTTGGGACAAAAACTACAACTACTAAAATCTGACATCAGCTATTGTGATCCGGCATATCCCCACATACGCCCACGATACTTAGTAGTAACAAGCTATGGAAGACGATAACGTGCATACACCAAGCCTGCCGTTATCAGAAGTGGGATCAATGTCGGGTCAAAATAATAATTCGGAAAGTGATCGTTGGCGTGCTATATTTGAACAACAAAATGCAAACATGCGAGCATTGATTGAGGCATTACAAACGCAAAAGACGACCAATGCAGTTAATTTGCCGGAGTTTGACCCGAATAAGACGGAAACGGACGCGAGATCTTGGTGCGCAACAGTGGACTTATGTTTGGCCGATAATCCGATGCAAGGAAACCAACTTATCGTTGTGATTAGCAAGGCCTTAAAAGGGATAGCGTCAACATGGCTATCTCAAATTGCATACCACGGCATAACTTGGAGTGAGTTCAAGGAACTTTTTACGAACAGATTTGTTCCGACGGAAACCTTAGCGGGTACTCTCATAAACCTGCATAGTGATAAGCCAAATGACAAAGAGACGTTGGTTGCTTATGCGAACTGTTTGTTGTCGTCGCTCATTAACCGATAGAAACAAATCGATAAGGAACAAATTGCAGTGGCTACTGTACTTGCTCACGTCTCCCAATTTGATTCAAGATTGCAGCGGTTGGCATTCACTAGTAACATTACAACAAGAGACAAAATGCTAAAAGAACTTCAATCCTTTGCGTATCTAAAGCGAAAAATGAGCTCCCCTAGTGAGACCTTGAATACATCTGACGTCAAACGAGCAAAGATGCCACAAATAAAGTGCTTCAATTGCGACAAACCGGGTTACAAGCGATCCGAATGTAGAAGCAAACCGAATGATGGTACAGGAAATCCTCCAGTAGCGACGGTGACTAGTCAAGTAGCACAGCAGCTGGTAGCGAAGCCCCTAGTTTGCTACAAGTGTAGCAAACCGGGACACATCGCCATGCGCTGTACGAGCGGTGGTAGTCAAGCAGACGGTGGCGGCAAGAGCGAGGTGCGTACACAGCGACGGGTGAACCTGTGTGCAGTTCAACCTCCTATGGCCCCTTAGAGTATAATGGTCAGTTGCACTGTTTTTATTATAATTCTGGTGATGAGTGCTCGTTGATTAAAGAGTTTTAATGCAAAATTTTCAGGTAAACGATTTAGTAATGTGATATTGGTATGACTGGTATCGGACATTCACGATTATTATGCACAGAACAAATATTGTGTTACATAATGATTAACGATCATCTTATTGAAATCTTATTTCACGTTTTACAAGATGATTACTTACAAAGTGGCATGATGATTGGTCGGGAGATTTTAAATTTAGCCTTTTCTATAATCATGACTGCGACCGATTTTACTTTACATAAGTTAAAGTTTTAAATTCAATGTGTAACATTGCCAAATAGACAATTAATTCTAGTGTAGTTGATACGAGTCTCATAGGTACTGAAAAATCTAAACTTTGATAAAATTTTAAGAAGTTATGCAGTGTTTTATAACCGGTATGCCGACAATTCGCGTGACTGTAGGTAAGTTTAAAATTAAGGTAATACATCCCAACCGTAGGGTACAATAGCGACAATATAGAATGTCGTTTGATTAACGTAGGGTTATTCGTAAGCGCGTGAAAGAACTTTTAGACGCTCGCTGTTGTCAACTCTATAAAATAGTTTAGACAGTACCTGCTTATACGAAGTTTTCTGAAGGTGATTTCGTTTTATTAGAAAACGAGGAGCGAAATCAGACTAAATTAGACCCAAAATTTAAAAGTCCGTTTAAGGTGACTGAAGTTTTGCGTGGTGATTATTTCGTTACACGTTGCAAGCTTTGAATTTTAAACGTAAATAGAAAAATTCTTATGATCGATTACGTAAGATGCCAGAGGGACATGTACCAGACGAATTAGAAATTCATGAGATTCTCAATAGTGATGAGTAACGTTATGTTAATTACATGTGTGAACACGAGTGGGAACTCTATCGGCCGTAGATAGTCGACCTGCTAGTGGATGTTACGTAGTCGTAGCCCGTTGGAAGTCGGTGTCTCTTGGGGTAACCCAAGTAGTCCGTGGGTGTGCGGTGGGCGTACATCTCTAGTGGAGGTCGTGGTCTGCAGAGACCGTCCCGTGTGTAGTCTGAGAGGGATGCACACGTGCGTTTTACGTGGATCGTAAAGACGCGTCAGAGAGAGAGTTGGTGATGACTCTTCGGCTGAGAGAGGCCGTGGCGATAGAAGTTTTTACTCGGGTATTTTAAGAATTAAAAATACTGGCAAGTTTATTAATGATCAGAGTGAATTGTTATAAGAGATAACGATGGTACATGGCTCTTCGCGTTACAATGTTGTGATGAGTGAAAGAGGATTGAGGTATCTAGTTAATGGGTTCGATAGAAGAAATGTACGTTAGAGTTTATAAGGTTGCATAGTTTGTTTTTATTACTATTTTTGTGATATTTAGTAGAGATATCATGGTCAGGTATGACCGAGTGTTATGCAACAAGGGTACTTGGTGTTGGTTTTTGTCGACAGGTTAACACACGTGGACGTGTGCAAGCAGGATGGCCGTGTCGTCATCGAGTTGATTTTAAATGGAACGCCAATGCCATCTTATGGCATTCGACAGAATCTTCGCTACACAGCGCAATGAGGATGTCAGACGACATCAAGAAGGCCGAAAAGCTAGCAGTCAAAGAGAATGACAAGCCTATGAAAAATTAGTAATTCAGTTGGTTTTAGATCAAGTGATCGAATAATATTATTGGAGACTAGTGCTGTGGGTGCGTGGAGACTGTCTCGCGTTCCGTAGTAGTTTGTGTTGTTGGAATTATAATTGTTTTGGGACAAAAACTACAACTACTAAAATCTGACATCAGCTATTGTGATCCGGCATATCCCCACATACGCCCACGATACTTAGTAGTAACAAGCTATGGAAGACGATAACGTGCATACACCAAGCCTGCCGTTATATACATATTTATACAATATACGTATAGATACCGAGGTAAATGCTTTGTGGTAGGATATAATTTATATCCGCCCGGATAATGATCGCCGTCGACAAGGTGTTAAAACCTGCCATAGTAGCCCACGTAAGATTGTCGCGTTCCGGGATCAGCCTGTGTATATCCGATTCCAACGGGCCGGCAAGTTTAATATTAGGTATATATATTAAGGAATATAATAAATCCCCTCCTATCTGAATTAGAGAGACGGCTGTTAATCTTAACTGAGATCAGCCAGGTACAAAGGAGATATTATAGTGCACAAGTGTGTGCGCACTATACTAGTGTCCTCTATGTTCCTTCACTCTTATAGTCCGTAGAGGTGGCAATCCGACATGATTGGAGAAAGATCAGGCGTAGGCTCAACGTCTTTACGTGCTTAGTGCTAG
This sequence comes from Manduca sexta, assembly GCF_014839805.1. Lineage (NCBI taxonomy): Eukaryota > Metazoa > Arthropoda > Insecta > Lepidoptera > Sphingidae > Manduca > Manduca sexta. Next base: position 4,764,733 of record NC_051122.1, on the reverse strand, counting down.
GTAATATAACAATATAGAAACTGTAGAAGAATAAGATTTGATAAACAAGAAAATGTAAGACAAATTTTTATGAAACCAGTCTAAAATTTCTAATAGTAATACCATGGTTACATTCTACTATATTGACGAAGGGTCAATATAACCGTAATTTATGTAAAATTTAACTATCATTAGAATGATTTGCAGACCGCATTAATAATAATATGATAATATCAGCCATGTATTATATACTTGCCCATTTCTGAGCACGGGCCTCCTCTACTACTGAGAGGGATTAGGCCTTAGTCCACCACGCTGGCCTAGTGCAGATTGGTAGACTTCACACACCTTCGAAATTCCTATAGAGAACTTTTCAGATGTGCAGGTTTCCTCACGATGTTTTCCTTCACCGTTAAAGCGAACAAGAGATTCACAAAGAATAAACACATTATTTTAGAAAAGTCAGAGGTGTGTGCCCATGGGATTTGAACCTGCGGACATTCGTCTTGGCAGTCTGTTCCACACCCAACTAGGCTATCGCCGCCTACCGCATACCGCATTGATGTATATTATTTGTGCCTATAAGTCGTATCGGGTCCCCTTTCGGCAAATCGCCACTGTTCTACTATAATCCTTATACTTAACCTGCTACCTCCAAGATAGGGATCACTTACGTTCATATTAACCGCTCTCGATTTTTTTCCAATAATCATAAAGTTTCCATGCGACATAATACTATCAAAAAGAAAATCCTCTTTAATAAACATAGTAACCTTATCACGCTATCATACTTTGGTTCCATGCGTGACGTCATTATAGACGTGCCACCGGCTTTGGGCCACGTATTAAAGCTCCGTTCGGGACTCTGAAGCGCGTTTTAATAAGCTTGATGAAAGAATTTTCAGTTAATTTTCTGAATGTCTTATTGGCATTTAATGGAATAGGGTGAAATATTATTTGAAAATTAAAATTTTTGAGTTGGTAAAATTCTGTCTTTATTTAAAATAGGTGTTAGTTTTAGCTATGAACTATTAACGACCAAATTCGTATTTTTTTTTTTACAAAATCCAATTTCAGCAAATCTTACTTTTTGTAAGGATCTGCAAGGCATACATTTGTAGATTATTAGCGTTCATAGATTACTACAAACGGCTCAGGGACCTTTGCATTTATTTATAATAGCTACTTCATTACCGGCATATTACATAATACAATCAGTTGCCATTCTATTGGACCCGATTCACTTACCATCAGGTACAGTGTGGTCGCTTTTCATGCTCGTATAAAAAATATATATTATTTATATTATTTCGAAGGTGTGTGAAGTCTACCAACCCGCACTAGGCCAGCGTGGTGGACTAAGGCCTAATCCCTCTCAGTAGTAGAGGAGGCTCGTGCTCAGCAGTGGGCAAGTATATAATACAGGGCTGATATTATTTATTATTTATATTATACTTACTATCCTCTAGACCTGATTAAAGTACAATTTCTTAATTTGAATATTATAAAAAACCGCAATAAAATCCGAAAAATAGTTCTATTTCGACGTCTACTTTTCTTGTAGTCAGTGATGATAATCAGATGGCGCTGTATATCTCTGTACGTGTATGTGCAGTGTGTAGTATGTGCCGCGACAATATTTCCACTAAAATAAACCTTAACTTAAAAACCATAGTTGTTATATTCCTTTTCTAAACTAAAGATAATATATTAACCACATTACCAGACATAAACGTTACCATAACTCCTACAAGCTAAGGGTAAGTTAAAAGACATAGCCCATAAAAGACTCATGCGGCCGGCGTCAAACTGTTAAATTGGTCTTATAATAACTAACTGTCGTCTAAATCATGTCTTGTTTTGTTAGATGGGATTGTTAAAGATTTGGAGAATTAGTCGTGATAATTTTGGTTATTTTTATGCTTTTTGGGTTCTTTATATTAATTTTCTATGTTCCAGCTATTAAGTGTTTATTATGAGCTTTTGGACTATCTAGATACTTGTTGTTTTAGTTTGTTTTGTTCTTCATATACACCCAGTGTAACTGTATTTTATTTGGTTACTGTTTGAATTTTTAACTATTTTTTTAGCATAAGTATAAAACACGTTATACTGAAATCTACAGAACTTGGTTTTATTAAACAAAAAAAAAAAAGAATATTCTGAGACATACAAAATATTACGTTACTACTCCATAAATTTTATTCTGGTTAAAATTACAACAGAACTTTGTGCCACAATTATTGGTATCATACATACTTTAATATAAGGTCCAACACTTCCTCACTAGCATTACGAATCAATACCAGACGGACCCTCATAACTTCCCGTACACAAAATACATACAAAAATTCATCACAAACAAGGATCCAAGCCATGGGCAAAGACAACGTCCAACTCACCTTATGAAAGTTAGAACAAATAGAAGTTGCGCCGCTCGAATACATGGGGGCTCGGATTATTTTTCTTCAGCTTTATAAAAGTTTCGTTCAACATCTGTACAAAGAGAAGTTAATGTTTTCAGGTTATTTCTGGACATGGTATTTTTGATTTGTATTCAATGTATTACAAAGTTTGAGTGATGTTCACAAATATAAGGATCATGCTGTATATTTCAGATGTACCGGCATAATGTGTCTCGTCAGACACTCAATCTAGACCGCACTTCGTTTAAAAAAATAAAATAAAAAAAAGAATGCTTTATTCATCACGTAAGCGAACACAGTTGCACTTATGGTAAGTCAAGGTACATGAAAATATTTAATTACTACTTAGATAAAGTCGCTTATAACTAAAAACAATTTATATTAGCATTGAGTTCAGTTTTCCGCACCGGTATAAAAAAATTGAAATAGATATTTCTTAGAACTTATATAATTAGTAAAAAAATATAAAACATTTTTAAGAGGTGGTGCTTGCGGCTTCACTCGCGTAAACTCCCTTTCCATCACAAAAGTCCATAATCACATTAGCGATCAATGATGCCAACGCCATCGATTTTAAAAATAAGATAAAAAATATGTCATAAAAAATTACCGTGATAAAATTCGCCTATTTGTAAATCCAAGACATGGTATACCGATGTGCCAAATTATACTCAAATCCGTTCCGCTATTTTTGCGTTTACTTCTTACAAACATTCAAAAATTTTCACAAACTTTCCCATTTATTATATAGCTCCCCTTATTCATAGTCGTTATTTATCTAAGGACGGAGCATTGCTGTGATAACAAGTCTGTTTCTCAACTTTGTTTATCTGACAGCCAACTAGATTCAAGTTGTATCTCAATATTAGCCAATCACAACGGCCCTATGTCTACGCACTGCGAAGGCTGCCATGCCGTCAGCACTAAAAAACAGACATGTTATCACAGCAATGCTCCGTCCTTAGATAAATAACGTCTATGAATAAGGAAGTAAGATTTTAACTATAAAGATTAGAGAGAGTTATACTATATTATTTTTTTAAAAAATTCTTCCCATATTATATTATTATTTCTTACACTTACCTACATTGTTCTCATCTCTGTATCATCCAAAGGTTGACTGGCAGAGAATACCTTCGGCAATATAATAATACATAAGAAATATTAAAACCTGCCATAGTACCCCAAAGACCATGTGTAAACTATCCCACATCAATAAACCTTATTCCCCACAAAAATAATCTCGTAATCACAACAGTCCATTTGCAAAGAAAAAACATACCGAAATCGGTCCGAGGTGATTAACTCAGTAGATATCATTAAGCTTAATTGTTATTGTGTTAGCTCGTTGGTTGGATTGTTGCTGTTCTTATAGAAATAGTTTCATGCTCGTCACGATCTGTATTCTTACGTACATTCACGCTCACTTATTTTGTGCCCGAGGATTAGGCAGAGACGCAACTTCTGTGTTTCTGTGTCCACTTTTTGTTATGCATCTTGCATACCATATTGTGATGAGAGCCAGCATACGGCCATATCATAAATTCTAGATTACGTGCTGATCGAGCATTGAGAGAGAGGCTTCTCTCTCTAAAAATCATTTTGGTAGAGGAGGCCCGTGCCTACCAGAGGAACAGTACCTATATATAATACAGGGCTCACATTGAATCCCTCCTAGCCGAATTTCGGCCACGGCGGCCAATCTCAACGGAGATCAGCCAGGTACGCAGGAGATAGGTGCACAAGTGTGTGCGCAATACACGGGTGCACTCTCTGTTCCTTCACTCTCATAGTTCGGTGAGACGGCAATCCGACATGACCGGAGAGAGATCAGGCGCAGGACCAACGGCTTTACGTGCTTTCCGAGGCACGGGGGTATCACACCGCCAACTTCCTGACTCCGAGCTGCGACTGAGTAATTTTTTAAGATGGAAAAACTCAGTCACAATTATTTTGGCCCGACTCGGGATTCGAACCCAGGACCTCAGCGCGGCAGTCGTACTTGTACCGTGCACACTTACAACTACGCCACCGAGGCAGGGCTCACATTACTATAGTATTGAGCAGATATTTTTTTCTAACTTGGGATTCAGAGCCGAGACCTAAGGGTCTTACCGCACATCAAATACAACCACACCACCGCGAATAATTGCATTCTGTTTTCAAAGACATACATTTATGGGTTGTAGACCAGTTTGGTCCTGGATTCGGCACCCAAGCCACTGTACTGTGTGGATTTTTTAGCACGATTTTATTATAACTGGATCTTCCTAAGGAGTCGACGATAAACTAAGTCGATTTACTTCTACAAAATGTAGCATGAATGAGTAATAGAAGTGACGTAAAGGTATTCATAAAAAAAAAGATTAAAGTACGCTTCCATCAGTGTAAGTAACTTGGAGTGTCAAACATAGAATCTCTTTTATTCGTAATATGTCATGGTATAAAATCATTTGTATCTCCAAATACAACGAAAACAAGTCTAATACAACCAAACTGGCCTCCATCAAAATTATGTACGTCGAAAAATCTTTAATATACACCACGGCCCAAATTCACGAAAAAAGATGATAAAAAAAATAATTAAAAAATAACAGCGGCCCAGACGCCTTCAACCCTCGCCATCAATTTTATTTCAAAACTTTACTTACAAATTCATCTGATTGCGAGCCTCCTTTACAGGACTTTTTAAATGGTCTAAAGCTTGAAGATATGAAATGAAACCTTGTAGATTCAAAGGAATATACATCTTATTCTATATTACATAGAGTCTGGAACATTGGATTTTATTCCAAAAGTTTTACTGATTATCGTATCTCGAGATTCCTTCGGTCACGCGGATGTAATTTGGTAGGGATGGGTTAAAGTGCCTTTACCGTTCTGTCATATTTCTCCAAATCGCTTACGGCCGTTTCTTTTTGTACGTGACGTGGTTTCCTTTTGGAAATGTATTGATTCCTTGTTTTTTCTTTAATATTGACGGGATCAGTTACAGCGTTAGTTGATACTGATTTTGACCTCAACTGGCAACTATACTAACTAAAACCTAATCACCGTCATATACTTGAATATTTAGGCAACTGCTGTATTGGTAACATTGAGTCATGTTTCGGGGTAAGCGTAATTTAGTCCGGTCTGCAGGTTCAAAACCTAATAAGACACACCTCTAAACTTCGAAATGATATAAGCATACTTTGTTAATTATCGCTTGCCTTAGTGGTGGAGAATTTTCTTTATTTTGTCTAATAATTTTTTGAAGAAAAGCATCAGGTAGAAAATCTACATACCTGAGAATTCCTCATATAAATTTCCAATATCAGTGAAGTCAACCGGCACTAGACCAGCGCTGGTTTTAGGCATAGTCAGTAGTAGCAGACGTCCGTTTCTAGTAGTAGGATAGTATAGAATATAGAGCTAGTATTATCATTTCATACAGCATTACCGCAGAACATATTTATACATCGTATACATAGACCAGCGCTGGACTAAGGCAGAGTGAAAAGCAGAAACGCCTTTCCAGTAGAAAGATAGTCTATACCAGCTCTATATTCTATAATATAGAGCTAGTATTATCATTTCATACAGTATTACCGCAAAACATATTCGTACATCATATACATAATACATTTAAAAACCTGCACCCATTTGCGGCCACTCACGACGCCTCAAAACTGAGCCATCCAAACTCTATATGTAAATAAGTTTCAAGTAAAGTGCTTGAGATAATGTAAAGTACTAAGTTACATAACAACTTAGGTACACTCAGCGACAAATAACTTATCAACTTTCTTAGACAACCTGGCCTATCTAGCTTAATGAGCCGGGTTAGGTAAGGCTTAATGTATTCAAAATGTCTTCTTAGGCCTTTTAATTCATATTTAACACGTTTTCATGACAGTAAAAGCTTTGTCGAGTGTTTGTATTTTGTCAGATCTTTAGAGAGAAGTTTGACCATGTCTGGTTTAAAACATAGTTATGTTTTGGTCCTCGCGAATTTTAAGTTTGGAATTTTGGTTAACATGTTTCTATCAATGCTGTATGTTTGCGTTTTCTAAAAGATAGATAGATATATATTGTACTGCTATAAATAAAAAATTGTTTCAGAAGCTTAAACATCTGTGCTTCCGGAATTATCCTGTGTAAATCCGGTTCCAACAGGCCGGCATAACTGTGTCGAATGCCGAGAAATATCACCTCTCGTCGGTGGACATTTATTGGACCCCACTCCACTTACCATCAGGAGTAGTGGGGTCACTTAGTCGTGCCCGTAATTAAACAAAAATGTATTTTGATTGACCTCTAAAATCTTAGGATTAATTTTGATGATATTTCTTGCGATAATAAAATATAAAATACTTTCATGTGAATGAAACTGTGTACAAAATCTAGTGTTACAATATAGATATATATCTTGTTTCGTACAATATGAAATACTTGGCAACTTTAGTTTTTGCTGTAAAGTAATCTTAGTTTATATTCAGAGCAAAACTTTGTAGTTGGGATAAAGTTGTACATAAAAGACTACACTTTTTATGATTTCGGATGGAATGTGTAACTTTAGCGAAATATTGTGGGCGAAAGAAAAGACTAGCTGAGTAGTTCCATAGATAAATACTGTAATAGATCAACTTATTTCATGGCATGTGTAATTTTGGCCAAATATTTGCTACAACTTTGGACCAAATTCACAAAAACAATATTGTGTTAACTAAACAACGGATATTGTTCCAATTTACAAATGTTTGATCAAACACGATGCAATACACACGCGCAGTACACAACTATGTTTACCGAAAAACCTTTTATGCAAAAATATCAGCGTGGAACAGTGACGTGCGCGTCACACACAGACATAAAGCCTGGCAAACAAAAACGGCCAACAAAAAGCCGCGCCACGAAAATGTCCAGCCAATGTATTCCATTCCGGCCCACTAGTTATACTCTGATAAATGATTGCGGGTGATATAGTGTTTTGTGAAAATACAACCTTTTTGTTTCCGCCACGCTTGGCCTGTGTGTGACTGATTTTTGGCTCGAAATGTGTTGGCTCTGTTACATTCAATGTTTGAACTGGATGTAATGAAAAAGTGCTCGGTTTAATCCACATAATATATCGTTGGGTTTAAAGGGGTAATGAATTTTATGCAGATTTTTGTGAACATTACTATTGTGCTATTAAAAAAAAATACGTTTGTGTATAGTTGCAAGCTGAGAGAACCTGAGGGACATTATTGTGATATTTCTGAAGTCGATATTAAGGCGTTTTATAGTTAAACCGTCTTTAGGTATTAATCGTAGTAATCGTAGAAGTAACATTGCGAAAAATTGCCGTGTTAGCTCATTGTAAAGATACTCTTTTACTTCTACATCGGAGTGTCAAAAAAGCATGATGATAAAAATGCCAGAGCATTGTAAGCACTAATGTGAAGTACATAGTACTTACCTACGCTTACCATCCTTTTGTTATAAAACATAAATGCTACCTTAGTATTATTATGGCACAACCTATAAATAGCAATGGTGCTAGCTTCCGCTTCCCTTTGCAATAAAGCAATAGCGTAAGCTTTATTTTCCAAACGAGTTAATAGAGAACATAATCATTAACTATTCAGGCATGATTTTATAACTTAGGTTCATGTATGTTTTATATGAGATAAAGATGTAAATGAATAGATGATTCGTCTATTTGTTATAAATAAAGATAGTTTCAAGTATAATTAAACATTTATTACAAATTCTGAAGTAACTAAGGTGACTTTTATCAAGAATCTCACAGAGATTCTCTGATCTTTCGAACAAACTAATACCAATAAAAATATACATGTTTTTTTCGAAAATATTCTAAAATATTTTTTCTTATCGTTTTCTTCCACTCGAATGACGTCGACGCAACATACTTTTCTAAATACCTATGTTACACAAATTCTTTGACTTAGATTGTACTCCGAATTTATCTAAAATATGCCAAAATCATAATCGGAACACTTCCGTCATGCTCACAAACCATTAAGCTATCTACAATGTGCAGTATTAATTTAAAATTTTATATCTTTACAAAATCAGTCATCTAAACTTCCTTCATTAGTGGCTCCACTCGCCTCGGGCATGGCTCGTTTAAACCATTCCTATAACTTTAAAACATTCTTTAAAGATCTTCCAGTTAATCCGGCTACGTTAAAAAGTCCGCAGCGAGATCGCGGCGCACGCAAGACGAACAAAACTACATACGGCCGGATAGCTTTGCGAACATTTTGCAAATTCAATTTCCTAGTCTGCATCGGAAAAAGCGTGTAACTTGTAACTTGAATAATGTAGTAACGAATGTTTGAACGTAGAATTTGCGATGCAAAGTTTTGTCGGCGTTGTTTTTGGATAGATCGGATATTCAGGATTACGATGGAATACTAAATAATAAATGTTTGGTTTTTATTGGTAGATATACGGTTTTACGTACCTTTTTAACTGGAAAGAAAGACAATAAATCTTACACAAAAGTTCGTTCAAATTTCTATCTAACAAATGTTCTAATATAATTATTATTGCTTGAATATATAATTGGATACAAATTATAATGCTTCTTGGAATAATACCAAATACACACACAAAGCTTATAATATAATCGATGTATCGAATACGCGATTAATCGAGTATGCGACCTAAGCGACCGATACATACGCTCCGTTGTAAACTGCCAACAATGAGGGTTCACGCAGAATCAATTATGTCAACAATAGAGTTCGGTTTAGGCACATCAGTCCAATAAGGCTGGGGTTATCACTAAGGTCTGTTATCACGTAACCCGCTGAATAATATATTGTGGGTAGTGGGCTAAGTTAAATATTGAGTTTGTATTGTATTCAGCAATTATAATTGATTTTACAGAAGCAATGCATATTACATGTAACTTGTGCAAATATTAGAGAATTTTTACTTATATTATTTTTTAATCCTTTAGGCCAATTAGGGGTGAAAAAAGACACATGTATATATAAAGATAGTGCGGAGTAGGTGACAATGGGTTTATATTTCTAAAACCACATTAAAAACGTAACAAGTGAAGTATTAAGTAAAAGGAACAATTACTTTGACAACGAATTAGGTCAAATCCACGCAACTAAAAAGTGTAATCTCGTCACTCAGAGCATCCAATTTTAAACATATAACTATGGCTATAAAACCCATCCAACAATTCAACTCACATACAACAATTCCAAACGCACAACAAATAACATCAATCCGTCACGCCGTCCTACCGAACCGTGTGTCACTTTTGACTCAACCATCAATTAAAGGGCGAGCGATTTGTCAATTAATACCGGGGACAAAGAAGGTCATTGTGATTGCGGGAACGTGTGGAGAGCCCTTATATTAATGGTTCTCGAGTGTCCAGCCTTCCTCGGTAGATAATTGCTTGAAGTGGAGTTATGAGATGGTATAATTAGACTGGTGTGGATTGATGGGTTTTGATGTTACAGTCTTGCTTTGAATTGACGTTTGTCGGATCATTGTTTGGATCTTGCTTGTGTTGCGATGTAGTTTGTGATAGGATAGGAATCTTAGGTGGAATCAAGGTTTCGGCAATTTTGAATGAAGTTTCATTTGGATGGAACAATTATTGTTAGCAGTAATTTGATTAATAACTGTCTAAAGATATTGTGTATGTTTTAACGCGGTTTAACTTTTTTAAGCAATCATTGCGTACCATTATTGCTAGGAACAATAAAAGACTTAATGAGGCTCTAAAGATTAAAACCTTATATATTATAAAATTATGATACCCTGGTACTTCTTTCACGTTGATATGTAAATATTTGCCACGATGGGGTTGTAAGACTATCGCGCTGAGGTCTTAAGGCCTCAAGCCTGGGTCCTACAAAGTGATATTGGGTTTTTCTGCCCAATATCAGTCTGGAGTCTGGAACCATGTCCAGTAAATGGCAATAGCCTCGCCCCCTATGACTTAACATAGCGAACTGTAAGTGTGATATTCCTCTGCTTCATTATCATCATCATCATTTTAGCCGGGAATTGTCCACTGTTGGACATAGGCCTGCTCCATTAAGCGCCATAGGGACCGGTTCTGGGCCGCCCTCATCGATCGGACTCCGGCGACCCTCACTAGGTCGTCGGTACATTTCGTGGAGGGCCTGCCTACGCTGCGTCTCCCGGTTCGTGGTCGCCACTCCAGAACTTTTTCGGACCAACGGTCATCAGTTCTACGACCTACCTCCTCTGCTTACCCTGTAAGAAAAAAGATATGATTCTTAGTACGATATTTAAATATACATTTTCGTCTGTCTCGTTACAAAATATGTGACTAAAATACAGTCAACAATTGTTGATCCGTCCAATTCCACTCTTTATCTACTGGATGCTTTTATTTCGCCGGAATAAAAGTCTTACATTGGCCCCGAGCTACGTGACCAACGTCGGCAAGTAGTTCCAAAAACGTTATTCCGGAACGAAGTCTCTTAAGTAGAGTGAATATAAACATGTCAGATACAGAACTAGGAGTGGCTACCTGGTTGGCGCCAACGTTTGAACAATATGATACTTATGGCCAACATTTCGTTGGCTCACTATTTCTATGTTAGGTTATGTGCAAATTGAATTATAGATATCACACGATTCTAAGCATTTTTCAGAACATTTCCAATAATCCCGAAAGATATATAAAAGAACCATGAATGTCTTTTGTAATTTTTACCAGCATGAAATGAGAGCAGTATGAGATTTGTAGAAACTGATGTTGGAATCGGAGTATCATGTATTGGGCTAGTGATGATTTTAGCAGATAATTTGCAATTGTATTCGGTTTGAAACTGCTGTAATTGATAGTGATTGAGTTTTTACGTGTAAGGGTGACGAACTCAGAGTAGGCGTTTACTTTATGCGTTGTAAAGTAACCCCTCCGCACCTGATGATAAATGGAGTAGTTGGCTAATGAGAGATGATTATTCCTCGCCAATTGACACAATTATGCCGGCCTGTTTGAAACCGGATATACTCGAACTGATTCCAGAACGCTATAAACTTATTTGAGCCACAAAGCGGGTTCCACTATGAGGCAATTTCTTCAGTTTCTTTTTGAGAATTCTAGTTAAAGCCACCGTCAACAAATAAACAGTTGATTAGTTTAGCAATTATGGAATGTTACTGACAGTTTCCTTATTTTAAAAATTTTACAGCATACTGGTATTAATTCCCTCATGTGAGAGATTCCGCATGGGTAGTTACCTCTGCAATTTCTATTTTTACCGCAAAGCAGCAATGTGTAGTTACTGTTGTATTCTGGTTTGAAGAACAGTTAGCTAATCTCACTACTGGACATAATAAGACTTAACATCTCATGTCTCAGGATGGCGAGCGCAGTGGAATACCAAACAATACTTTTTAAATCAAGGTGTTGGATGGTATTTCTACTGTTTATGGGTAGTCGTATGACTTACCATCAGGCAAACGTCACGTCATTCATACAAAAAAAAAATCCACACAAAACCTTACTAATTAATAAAAGGCTACGGCAGTATAAACAATTATTATTACTATTCCAACCGCTTGCTTGAAAGTAGACAATTTTATTAGTACAATAGTAATCAAATAACCTATTCTTTTATTTCAAGACTGTACAACTTGAAAGTTAAAATTTAATCATAGTTTAGCATAATATTGAAATATACGAACCCATGGTTATTTCAAAGAGATTGTCTTGCCGGGAGCACAAGCAACTAACGTCGTGTGGTGTAAGTGACAGACGTAGCGATTTTAAGATTTTAAGAAGGAATTAAAATTGTATATTTTACCTTCATAAGATAATTGCTTACCTTAGTTTATCATTTCAGCCGGGAATCGTCCACTGCTGGATATAGGCCTCCCCCATTGAGCGCCATAGGGACCGGTTCTGGGCCGTTCTCATCCATCGGACTCCTTAGTTACTCCCAAAAAAATTTAAGTATGAACAATATGAGAGTAGTTTATGTATATTGATAAGCTAGTTACAATAATAATGTTCCTTATTTCTTCCTTTAAAACTTAGGTAAGGTCCAATAGAATGTCGACTGACGAGAGATGATTATACCTCGACAGTCGCTACAATTATGCCGGTTGGAACCGGATATACACAGGCTGATCCCGGAACGAACACACTTACGTCGGTCACTATGGCGATTTTTAACACGTTTATGGTGGTCGCTTTTCGGGCGGATAAAGATATATCCTACCACCAGAAAAGTGTAAACCAAGTATATATTACTTAAACTAAAGTGTATACACGGCATTGCAGTGCTTATAACTAACAACCGCAAATACATATTCATATTCCACTGCAACATAGTTGAACAACATATTGAATAGATACAAACAAGCCCATCTCTCACAACTGGAGCCAAGCCCGCCATTATCGGGTCGCGCAGGCTTCGAAACTCGCAAGTCTGAAACTTGGCCGCGGCTCACTCGACGCTAACAAGACGCATTATCTTCGCCTTATCATATCGCGGTCTGTACAAGTGTTCGTAGACTTGTACTTTAAAATACTTGTACTTTAAAAGACTTGTACTTTACATATAGTTTTTTAAACTTTGGGTTTCGGTTCAGAGATTCTATCTGTAACTGTGTAAAAAGTCTTGCGCTGACTTTGAATGAGATCAATAGATGAAGTAAAGACAGGCAATAATTATAATTTAGTCACTTAGAAGTTCAAATTTTTATTCTTTGTTTTTGGGAACAGTAGTTTGTGTTGTATTCTTTAGTTCCAAAAAATTGACCCCATACATGGGTGAACACTGTACACAATTATTTTATATGGACATATTGCATAAAACGTCGTTAGCATACATTTGTATATCTCTTATCAATTATTGAAATGATAAATATTATAATAAAGACATTTTAATGTCACAATATGTCGTTTAAAAAAAGGGTTTTTGTTTTTTTATGAATATTAAAATTTATTCATTTAAAAAATGTATAAATTTTTGAGTTTTAATGTTTTGGCATATCTTTGTGTAAATAAGTAGGTCGCTCGTCTAATTGTAATTATTACTAAAGCGTTCAAACAGTATGAAAATCAGTTAGATATATGCATAAAATGTTGTTTGTTAATGTTCTCTCCACTACCTTCTCTCGTTGTGTACACCTACCTCTTTAGTCTCTGCACCACCTAAAAGTTGACTGGTAGAGAATGCCTTCGGTATTAAGTCCGCCTTTATACTCTTTGTATATAAAGTGTAATAAAATAAATAAATAAATAAAATAATGCAATTCACTTTGGAAGGAAGTATGCACATGATTGTTATGCGAAATGAAATCATTATATATAGGAGTTGTTCTTATTAAAACAGCCAGCATCCTAATAAAAATATCAATATAATATTTCTAGTTTCGCTTTGATCTTTACCATTCTATTTTGCATTCTGATTATAGAATACTGTTAACCTAAAAGTTTCTTGACTTCATATTTCCAATTTGTTAAACGGAATTGTGTACGTAATAGAATTGCATATATTGTTATTTTCCAATTATGATTTGAGCCTTATATATTTTTTGACTGCGTCAGTGTGTAGTTGTAGTACTTGCGGCCACTGTTCAGAGGTCCTGAGTTCAAATTCGGGGTTGCCAACGTGATATTGCGATTTTTCTGCTCTTTATTAGGTCGGAGTATGGAATTTGTGCCCGATAAATTTTATAATTTATTTGCTGGTGGTAGGATATATTTTATATCGGATAGTGACCACCGTAAACAAAGTATTAAAACCCGCATAAATTGGCTCACGTAAATGAGTCGCGTTCCGGAATCAACCTGTGTATAACCGGTTCTAACAGGCCGGCATAATTGTGTCGACTGTCGAGGGCTAATCATCTCCCGTTAGTCATTCTATTGGACTCCTTCCACTTACAATTAGGCGCAGGTGAGGTCAAATGGTAAAATAAATTTCATTGTGCAGTTAGGTCAGAAACATAGTCGACTTAATAAAATATCAATCCAACCATTTCCACACAACTCCGACAAAATAAATTCCAAATTGGAAAGTAATGGTAAATCCTAAAAATAAGGTAGTGGAACACGTCCCGGGCTACAGACTGTCCAATGCAGTGCGTATATATCATACTGTTTGTTATTGAGAGTTAAGCCCGTTGTGTTTCGGAATGGCACGGATAAATTTCTAGGATTTTTTGTAGTAATTGCTAAAGATTTTTTTTAAAGTTGAAATATAATAATAATAATAGCCTTTTGTAGTAATTGCTAAGGTTTTTTTTTAAGTTGACATTTGTAATAAAATAAAAATAATAGTCCTGTATTATATACTCTTCCACGGCTGGGCACGGGCCTCCTCTACTACTTAGAGAGATTAGGCCTTAGTCTACCATGCTGGCCTAGTGCGGATTGGCATACTTCACATACTTTCAAAATTCTTATAGAGAACTGCTAACGTATACAGGATTCGTCACGATGTTTTCCTTCACTGTTAAAACAAGCGATAATTTACAGATAATACACAAATATTTTTTTTAACAAGTCAAACGTCGCCTTGTGATTTGAACCGCGGAAATTCGTCTCGGCAGTGTGTTCTATATCCAACTAGGCTATCGCCGCTTTTGCGTGTGTATGTGTATTTATGTAAAAATTATGGGCTATCAATTGAAATATTCTTTTATACTAACTCAATTATTATTCTATTCGCTAGACTGACCTCTCTTTCTCGTTTTTTTATATCAACCCCATGCTTGTCTGAAAGATATTGCCTAAACATATAAAATCGCCGTTAATACTTATTGCTTTTTTTTATTATTATTTAAATTGTTTTACTCGTGTAAAGAAACTCGTGTAAAAATAGTGAACAAATAATAGTCCTGAGTTTGAAATATACACGCATTATGACGCTAGGCAGGCATCTATCACATCATGGGATAAATATGTGAAAAGTATGCATCATTTGCGCTTTCGACTATCTCTTCACGGGTGGAGATCATTAGTCATTTATATTCAATGAAAAGGGCCATAGACAAGGTGCCTTTTACAATCTTTGACGTTAATAGGAAACAAATAATGAATGTAAATAACATATTATACTATCGATAAATCTATCACTAAGAATCGAAAGTAAATTATAAATATAAAATATTAATAAAAAATCCTAAGTGTAATGCTGAAATGCTTCGTGTTGAGTGTTGGGGTGTCAATTAGAACACGGGGTTCGGAACACAACCATATATTGTACGTATAAATCAACATAAAACGGGCAATTACAATTAAATTATCCATACGACATAGGCGCGCGCGTGTCCCGTTCTCGAGTGTTGTCGCCGGACGCTGGCGGCGGGAGTGCGGTGACGGAGGGGACGGTACGGGAACGAGGCATAGTGCATACGCTCGGTTCGGACAGTGCTATAAGCCGGGTTTAGATGTACGTAACTTACGTTCGCGTTACATAAGTAAATTATCGTATCTGAACAAATAGCTATTTTCACTTTTAGTGTTTCGTTGTCAAGGTGCTGTTTACTTTCAACCTCTTTTAAAAAAATCCATTTACTTTTTTAAAAGTGAAAATCGTACTTTTTTCAGATATGATAGTTTACTTGGGAGGCATCGAGATATGTCATTACCATACATTTTTTGTTTTCTATTAGCGTTAACGATTAGAATGGTATTTTTTCTATACGTTTCAGCACACAACAGTCACGAAATACCCACATCGTGGTCGGAATCGTTTTGCCGATGAGCGATAGGTTCTTCGGTTTTATCCACAAGCGCCACGGTTTCACGGCTGGTGGACTTTCTGAATCGAGTAATTAATGGAAACATTTTCGCCGGCTATTCACGTGCCTTATTCCTTTGTTGTTTCGATGGTTAGAAATCCGTACGCTTTTGTTCTGAAGAGTGGTTATGAAAAACGAAATGATCTTTCGATACATGAAGAAGGGTTTTTAATTGTCACAATAATTTTGATAGTTATAGTACATTTAATTGCAAACATGGCTTTATTCGTAATTTTACCAAAATTTATAACTGTTCCAAAAAAATATTTTCATAATAATTGATATTTATTTAGATGAAAAAGCTTTAATTAGTGTAGTGTGTAAAATTAAATTGAATGATCACGTGAATATTCCACTAATCGTAAGCGACATTATGTTCTTGAGTACCAAACGACATTCATGATTTCTTATGTTTGCGCGAATGTCAGACATTAAAATAAAACAATTTTTCGAATTACAGTCACCCATGACCACGAAGGATGCAGTCTTCGAAATTTAATAAAAACCGCGATAAAATCCGGAAAAATAGTTTTAATTAAACTACATTAATATTATATTTATCAATTTCTTGTGCACGGCAAAACTTAACTCCATTTAATCACTTTTATTCGTTGAAGAACTTATAAACGATGCCGCGAGCTATGCTAGTACACATTTCATTTCATAAAAGATTTCTGTAATCGAGCTTTTCCTAGAACAAGCCATGTGAAACTGCAATTCAAAAAGTCAAAGGTAAAGAATGCAGCTTTTTGCTGTAAGCTTTATAGTGACTGAGAAGGGTGTACACATAAAGGCGGGGTAAAGTCGCACTTCAAATCGCACTTGTTTTTATCAAGTTTATCGGAGTTGTGTTCGTATAAACAAAGATTCAATGTAAAAAGTTGTGTAATATTATATTAAGTTGCTTGTTGGGATTAATCAGTATCGATATGGAATTTGGAGTCTTTATGGTTAACAGTATAATATGTACCCGATATGGCGAAAGGCTCGGTCCTATCACATCATGGGACGGAACGCACTTGAGATATGGATTTCCTGGCCGCACCTCTGCGTACCTCTTCGGGAATAATGGCGTGGTGTGTGTGTGTTTTTGGATAGTTAACTAATTTCTGGTTGTTCTTTCATGAGCTCTCATTGAAATTCCATCCATCCATTTTTCCACTCACGACAAAATAATGAATACTAAGATTTACAAATAATCTGCATTAAAAGATTTCCCTACATTTCGTATTCAATGCGTAATAGAGAAAAAACTATTAAAAACAAAAGGTACATTTCATAAAATGAGACGCTCCAATTATAATTTAATCCATTACATCTTACCTATTTGTCCAACACAAATTGCTTGGAAAACTAGAAACCTTCGGTTAGTTAATATTCAAAATAGGCAATCATAGCCCAAATAGACTGGCGACCCGTAATAACAAGATAGGAATCGAAATAAAAATTCCTCTCGTTTACCAACCCGGGCTATAAACAGACGGGACCCGATCATTTTTGTTCACCTACCAATAAAAATATCATAGGGCCCATAATGGCTCACGTGTACGAAATAAACAATGATTGTATACTATTTTTGTGAGTTTATAGCGCATTATTTCATGTATTGCCATTTTGGAAACATTTGGGAACCGTTTTTGCAATTATTCGGTTATAATAAGGAGTTTGTACGAGGAACTGTGGAACGTTTCTAAACATTACCCGAAAGCTATTTTTTCATGCTATATTTTATTTGTATTATTATTATTATGTTGTATCTTTCCTGCTAAAAATCACGGATTACTATTATTATTATTTTTTTGTTATATGGGGACAGCCAATTGACCCCACTGTACCTAATGGTACGTGAATTATTGTCCAATAGAATTTATTCTTTAAATTTTATTCCTTAAATAGGCCGCAAGCAAATACGTGTATAATTTTGAAAGCACTGAATAGAAAATATAAGTGAAATGGATTTAATTGTGTTTGACCGTTTATCTTCTCACGGTTTGTGTTCAAAGGATTTCGCAATTGTTTGACCATTATTTTGACGATTTAGATTTGTGCCGTTGACTTCGTTTTGGTCGGCATTGGTTTGGAAAATTAGATTTTGGACTCTATTTTTCTGTACATAGGTATTTATTCAGTATTTTTAAATAATGTTAGTATTGGTTGCTGTTTATTGTTATTTTTGTGAAAAATTATTGGGCCGTAACAGTAAATAAATTAAAAATACAAATACCTGCTTACGTTTGTAACTAAAAAACTTCAAAGTGAATTTGTTCCATGGATAAAAAATACATTAGAAAATGGCACAATAAAGCATTCAACCAAATAAATTATAGATCAGAAACAACAACCAAATCTTACTAATTACTCACTGTAACGAAATTAATTAAAATATTATAATACATTTACAACTAAACCGATATATTCGATTAACTATTTGTGTTAATTGAAAACGGTGGTTGATTACTGCGGTTTAAAATCTAAAATGTTTAATGGAAATATTTTACAGCACCTAGTGTCGGTGAAAAATACTTGTTATTTGATTGCGAGCATACGGCTTCATTAGTTAAGTGCATTTAAATACGTTTTTACTTTCGTTTTTACAATATTATATCGGTATGTAGTGGCTTGACAATAAACACTTTTCTTATACTGTTTTTTTTAATCCCTGTTGCGAAGTTTGCATCTTTTTCTCTTTGTATGTATGTAAAAGGAACGGCGTCATCGCGTCGTTACCGATAGCGAATGAGAGTGAGTGAATGAACTAGAATTACTGTTGCGTTTATTTTATATTTTGATAATTTAAAATGAGGATACTATGTTTATTTTATTTGTATATATAACCAATGAGCATAATAAATAAAATTAATTGTATTGTAGTTTGTAGCCGTAATATTATCGAGCGGTAAGAATATGATTAATATCTGTCTATTGTTAAATATTTAAACTTTAAAAAATATGTCAAAATAAAAATCAGATGTTATGTAACAAGTCGAAAATTTGTGAATAGGCTGAAAGATTTCGGTAGAAACTTTCGAGTCTTTTCATCGGCGAGTTTGTCACCGCAACCCGACTTCGAACTTTGCCTCGTCAAAAATTGTTCGTTAAATTGATGACGCGTCAAACTGTTGACGTTAAACGGTGAACGTGGCTGAAGTTTGTTGATTTTGTCATTATGAAGGCCAAGATTCGATTTTGGATAATTATTTTGTTTTACTTTGCGAGTGGTGATGTTTTGTTTCGCAAACTTTATATCTTTGCTAAGATTTCGGTGAGTGATGGGTATTTGTAACAATAATGAGAATTTGCTGATTAATATAGTAACAATGGCGCGTGATGCGTCTAAAAATTTGATGAAATTTTAGTCCGATTACTTGATAAATTATTATCCATTTATTACAAGTTTCAGAGTTGTAGTCTTGAGTAAATAAAAATTTTTCATTAAGAATACAATATAACTTTTACATAGTATTATTTACCGAAATATTTTTAATAATCGATCCGAAACTTTACTCTTTATTTAAAATTTCTAGCATTCTTTCCATCATAGGTTGATGATATGCATATGATTATGCAAGCATTTTATTTTTATTTTTTTTATACTTGCACGATAGTGACCCCACTACACCTGATGGTAAGTGGAGTGGGGTCCAATATTACGAGACTTTCCCGCCCTCACACCCACCACTACAACTCCTGTAAGCCAGGATCAGCAGTGGCACGCATTTTATGACACCGAGCAGTGAAGCTCGGCGAGTCTCAGGGTAAACTAATATGTCATTATCCCGCAACGAAATTAATCAAATAGAAAGATAGGGAGGAGTTGGAAATATTAATTGTCCACTTCCCTCCAGAGCAATGCAGAGTGGGGTCCAATAGAATGTCGACTGACGAGATATGATTACCCCTCGGCAGTCGACACAATTAAACCGGCTTGTTGGAACTGGATAACACAGGGTGAAACCCAGATCGCGAAAATTTAAATTTCGCGATTTTATTAAATATTCTGTAATATGTAGGTAATAACCACATTTTAATTGAAAATTCTGTCTGATCTATTAGTGATCTATTAGTAACAAGACCAGTTTCATTCTTACCCCATTTGACCTTAACAAACCAGGAAAACTTCCTCCAGCCAATCACAGTCAAATACTGTTACGGGAAGACATCTAAATCTTGGAACGTGGGCGGGTTTTGCACCTTACGTACGGTCACTATCGGATACAAATACCACCAGCTCCACTTGCCCGCATATTCTATATACTATAAAATAATAATAATATAATAATATCAGCCCTGTATTATATACTTGCCCATTGCCGAGCACGGGCCTCCTCTACTACTGAGAGGGATTAGGCCTTAGTCCACCACGCTGGCCTAGTGCGGATTGGTAGACTTTACACACCTTCAAAATTTCTATAGAGAACTTCTCAGATGTGCAGGTTTCCTCACGATGTTTTCCTTCACCGTTAAAGCGAACGATAAATTCACAAAGAATACACACATGATTTTTTTTGAAAAGTCAGAGGTGTTTGCCTTTGGGATTTGAACCTGCGGACATTAGTCTTGGCAGTCCGTTGCACACCCAACTAAGCTATCGTTGCTTCTTTCTATAAAAAGCGACGCAATAAAAAAATGCCTTTACGTTATCTAGTTGTCACTGGCAGTTAGAGTGTTATGTAGTGTGGTGCACTGAATACGTTCAGCCTTCACCTAAATACGCGAGCGTCTGGCACGCACACTAATTAAATTACGAATTAAGTTTCATTAAATTAATAGCCTTTCATAAAATATTAATGTTGATGTATTTTTTGAAGCGATGTTTTAGAATTTTGGGTTAAAAGTTGTCTGATGGTGGCTAAAGTGAACCAAAGGATCTTTTTCAAATACATAGTTAATACAATTGACTTCAAATGCTCTTATCTTTTGGTGACTAAAAAGTAAACTTGTCTTTACATAAATAAAGGCCAAGGTGAGCAAGTTGCTTGTCAGCAGCTTAGTCAATCAATCAGCATTTCGCCGTCCACTGCTGAACATATACTTACCCAAGTGAGCGCCAAACATCCCGATCTTGAGCAGGCCGTATCCATACGTTACCCTTAGCTTAGTTGTCACAGTAAAATTATTTTCAGCTTTGTTCTATTGCCCTATAAATGATTAAATTGACAAATTTTACGTGTCTTCCAAATTATTTTTAAGAATGCAGCTTTGTTTGACACGTTTGTTAAACAGTCTGCGTGTTTGATGCGTCTGATGGAAATTTTGATTGACGGCGTGTTTGACAAACAAGTTTGAAGGTGTGTGGTGATGTTTGTCAAACTATACCTCAGTTGTCGTCTTAGCTGCACTGCA
Source organism: Manduca sexta (assembly GCF_014839805.1). Taxonomy (NCBI): domain Eukaryota; kingdom Metazoa; phylum Arthropoda; class Insecta; order Lepidoptera; family Sphingidae; genus Manduca; species Manduca sexta. The sequence goes on along the minus strand of NC_051122.1, from coordinate 4,743,230 downwards.
CACAGTGCCGCAGTCCAGCGGTGAAGGGTCTTTACGTAGAATTTCTGTAGAATCTAGTTATCATCAGAACGCTTTGCAGAACGCATTTCTGTATATTATTACCTAAATATTGTGTCTGGTTCCGCGATAAAATCCGTAAATAGTTCTATTTCAAACAATTTCCAGTTGAAATCGTGTCCGTTAACATTGTTCACGGTATATTTAAATAAATAAGTTAAGCAGGATACAGGGTGTTCCATGTTTACGCTTTTCTATTTCACGCTCATTACACACACAAATAGGGTAGCCTCATGCGTGACTACGTAACTTTAGGCTGAAACAGGAAATAACTATGATGTATGGTGCATTGTGCTTTGAAAGGGTTAAACGGTGTAAAGTTTTTGTAGAAATATGATTATAGTATATATAGTATATTTTTAGTATATTTTCAAGACTGCCTCGGGTGACGTGCACGAAAGTATTGAGGTCTCAGGGTCAGGCAAAGTAGGTTTTTCAATTCAGTATTAGTCCGGTGTCTGGAATTTGTGCTCGACATAACAATCAATAGGTTCGCCCTCTCCCACATTTTAGGAGTACGTACGGCAAAACATGGGTGCAACAGTTGCGTCTTTGCTTACTCCTTAGGGGATAAAATGGGTGTGTGTTTACAATTGCCTGTATAAAACTGATTTTACTGATGATTTCAAGACTACCGAAAAAAATATTTTATTTATGTTAGAAATATGAAAGCTCTGTTTTGATTCATAGGTCGAAGTAATAATAGCAGCCCAATATCTAATACTTTTTCATTACGGGGTACAAACGTCCTCTACTTCTAAGGGTTTAGGTTATAGTTCACCACACTGGTCTAGTGCAGGTAGGCAGACTTTAATAACTTTGAAATTCGTACAGCGTGAAGCAAATAATAACTAGTAGTATACATAAGTGACTTAAATATGTCTCAGAATACTGAGCATAATAGCAGAGAAGGTCCGTTTCCAGCAATGGGATACTATACAATAAAGGTTGTTATTATAACTTGCATACAATATATGCATGTCTAGATTGTGATAAAATATAAATGACTTGTGTATTTAAACGGGCTTTTTCTTTTTCAGGTAAGTCTCGATCGATCGATGACGCAACCAAGGAGGTCCCATGTCTTACTGGTAGGCCGTTATTTTAACATTTTAGTGCTTCGGTTTGGCTCATAGCTATAATATTCTAATTTGCAAGCACTTGGCATTGTTTACAAGGTCTTCTGTAGAATAAAATTTATTTATTGAATTTTATATAACGAATATTTATTTGAGTTGGTATCAAATATTTCAGAATTTGAACCATATATATTTTACTATAAAATGATATAAAACTTTTGAGAATTGTGCTCGAATAATATATAAAATATACATATTTTATTAACATAGGCAGGAATTGCGTGCAAAGGAATATTTCCACTAAAGATCACGCGGGCAGATCTGTAAGCAACAGCTAGCAAATAAATTTACTATTATCCGACTTAATACCATTAATAATAACACAGAGCGAGGCTTTATACCAACAAATCATTGCCTTAAGGCATCGTGTTACAGAAACCACCTAATTAAGTAACCTAGTCGGATTTAATACGCGACGAACCTTGTTTCAAGACATACTGGCTTTTATTAACCGTTTAATATTATTTTTTACTACTGATGGAAGGATATTGGGTTTTTCTGTTCAGTATCAGGCGTGTGTCTATTTGTGGGCAATATATATCGGCAGGCTCGCCTACCATCACATCATGGGACGGAAAACATACGGCGAAAAAGGGATTCCCTGGTTACATTTTTAATACCCGTTCTGGGATAGAAGGTTGATGTGTTATTTTTATTTTTATTGATCGCCTCCCTAGCCTGATGGCAATATTATAGAGGGAGAGGTCTTGAAATCGATGATTGTAGTGATTTTGTAACTTATATTATCCAAATTGGATATCTCCACAAAGATTAACAGTATACTTAGACAAGACTGCAACAGCGATAAACACTTTTTATATATCATATTATAAATTCAAGAATAAAAATATAATTTTAAATATAGTTTACAAGTTATTATTTTTTACATAAACGTTTCTCTATTCTATGTTAGTGAGCTCAAGGCCTACGAATCGCCGTGAGGCATCGTGTTACAATAAACCAGTTAATTAAGAAGCTTACCAGACGGATTTTAATAAGTAGTACGTTACGCCATTTTGGGTTATATAGGCTGTCTACATCGTAATATTTTATTTATGAAGTGATTTTCTTCTTTTTTTATTAATTAGTGAAATATAAAATTACTATGTAACATGAAAAATTAAAATTTATGTTGTTTTAGTAAACAAAATATTCACACACGTTCACGTTTTTTATCCCCCAAGGTGTAGCTAGAGAGGTAACTTGCACCCACATTTCGCCGTGCGTATTCCATCATGTGTTATAGGGGGCGAGCCTATCGCCATATCGGGTACAAATTCCAGACTCCGGGATGATATTGAGTAGGAAAAGCCACTATGCCCTTGTCCGACTTTGGGATCGAACCCGAGACCTCAGCATTGCAATCAGACTATAATAATACAACTACACCGCAGAGGCAGTCTAAATATTCATTGCATGTTAAACTTGTAATTATTTCAATTCTATATAAAACGTATCTTATTAAAGTCATGTTTGATTAATCTCATGTGTCAAAAAGTTTACTTAAGAAAAAAGGAAACAATACAAAACGTTTTTTCGTTTATGAGTAGTATTTTATGCATAACATCCTCATGTATAGAAATTTTATACAATATGCTCTCTACCACAAGAAAATACTCCTAGCCACCCTCGTACAACCAATTTAGTAAAACATATAATCCCTAACAGCTATTACTAATTTTAAAAAAATATCTACGTTAAACTCCCCAGCTGTGTAACGGTAGATTATTAGCTTTAATATGAATCGGGCCTAAACAAAGCTCTTTTAATAAAACAACAACGTGGCAATAGCTCGACTCATGAAATTTATATTAACAGAGGCTGTCTCGAAACGCAGTCTGTTCCTTTTTGTTTAGTACAACTTGCGAACAAATAAAACGCTTAGCGATTCAAATTAAATTTGTTATATATCAACAATGTTCGAAACTTGAATTACAGTTAAAATTTAATACGTCCCTACAATTGTATTTCAAATTATTCGAACAAAGGCCAATCATATAAAGTTTCATTCGGCTGAACACAAATAAATTCACAAGTAATGCTTTATAATTATTATCACTGACTATCTAAATGCTCTAACAATCAAATCCCCGCGTAGCAATTTACGTAGCGCATACCATTGCTACGTATCGAGCAGGGTGTAGAATGCGTAGCACTATATTCGTAGTTTCGTATGCGTAGCGCAGCCATATAACGTGGGATGGCGGCCGGCGCTAAATACTGCGTAGCGTGGCTACTAATTGCGTATTATTGCTACATAGTTCGTAGCATTTCTACGAAATGTTAAGCTTTTGTTGTACGGTGAGTGTTCATACCATTGCTTAGTGTTATTTGGCTTTAACGGATTAAAGTTAGTGAATGTATACTATAGTACTGAGTATATATTGTTTAATACATTATTTCGGTGAGTATAATATGTTGTTTAATACACTATTTTGTCATGACCTTGTATTGAAGATCTTTTCCTGATTACGAACTATTACATAAGCGCGTATTATAATACAAATGCTATATTTCTCTCTCTTAATATCCTATCTACGAAACCCTGGCCATGAAAGTGAAATAGGAATTTTCAGTTCCTAAGAGAGATGTAATTTTATGTAGGTCCCTAAAGATTATGCGAAAATAAATTAGTATTTTAGATAAATGTCTTGTAATCTAAGATAGTTACATGCTTTGAATTCATAACATGTTCTTATATTGGCTTTCCCTTTTTGGTGAAGCGGGTATAGGATGGTTAAGTTTTTTATAACGATATCTCGATAGTAAAATATTTTCGTCAAAAATATTTTGTATAGATACTTATAGATTGTAATAACGTATCAGATGATAATTTTACAATTGAAAATAGTTAAATGTATTGTTTACATTTAACTTAAAAACTTAATATTTTATACTATTTTAATGTGGACGCATTGTAAGGAGACATTGTATATTTCTAGTATATAACCAAAAAATGAAAGATTTTTGAATAGAATTTCAATATCACAAACAAATCTATATTCCATATGTTTTATTAAAGCTATTATTTATATCATACATAGTAATTTTATATAATTTAAAAGATATAGTCATCAATGCACATAATGAAAACACGTCTTTTCATTTAACTAGAATCCGAATCAATGAGATAACAATTTATCAAATGTAAAGTAAAACAATAGATCCATACGATTCGGCGCAGTCACGATCAGTAACGATAAGTACTTCTCAGAACGTAGCTGCTTAATACTGTGGAGTTTGTGCGTTATTTTAGTATGATTTATTTCGTGTGTTTTCTCATTGTTTTGAAATGTTCGAGTTTGTTGAATCCAATACGTTGTAAAATATCAGACGGTAGAAATAATTATCAAAAAATTATGTAAAAACAATTTATCGAAAGTATAATAAATCATTTTTATTAATCTACTTACGTATTTTAATACTAACTGACTCGTAGATAAGGACTAAAAACGTTTTTGTGAAAATCACTCTCTTAGGGCAATTTTTCATAATCAAATTGTATGTGCAGGACAAAATATATTTCCAAAAAAATTACAGTTATATAAACAAAATTTATAAATATTTTTTTCACTTTTATGTTCAGCTAGATTATAATTTATTTGACGGATAATTTTGTCGATTTAAAAATCAGCCCTTAAAGACTTTTAAAACTTATGTCTCATCAAGTCTACGGCTAGTTAATTTTTATTTCGAACTCAAATTTAAATTTTACCATTGAAATTAAACTAATTTTCGGATTCTATCGCGGTGCTAGTATTTTATTTTCTCCCAACGTTTCGAAGACTTTGCAGCCTTCATGGTCACGGGGGGGACTGACCCCCGTGACCATGAAGGCTGCAAAGTCTCGATAGAATCCGAAAATTAGTTTAATTTCAATGTCTAACATTCGCGTAAACATAAGAAATCATTATTAAATTTTACCATTTCAACGACACTTTTAATACATACGACTGATCCATTTTAGTAAGATATTCCATGACATCTGAAACTCGGTATCCAGTCCAAAGGCTACAATAGTTTGTATTTCCCCGTATCTATTTGCTGAAGCGATCCCCACTGAGATCTGCCGCCTTTTCCTCCATTGGTATTCAAATATTCTACCCTTGAGGACTCCTGTTGAATAACCATTAGTTTAGAGTTTCTATTTTGTTCACACTTTTAGTGTGACTTTGTAAATGTTTGTAAGAAAATTTATATATGTGTTTAGAGTTTTGGATGCTTTCGATGTTAGTTTGCTTAATTGTATGTGTATATTTTTATACTCGTCGAATTGAAAACATCCCATTATTTTGAAATCGGTTCTTCTTATTCTTCTTTTAAAAAAATGGCTCCAATTTTGAAATCGGTTAAAAATAAAATTTCGTTTGTGACGTTTACGCGAATGTAAGATATTAAAATATATATATTTTTCGGATTTTATCGGGGTTTTTTATGTTTTGATTTTCTCCCGACATTTCGAAGACTAGAGCCTTCATGGTTACGGCGCGGAATTAGGTATTGGACGTCTTAAAAGTGAAAGTTACAATATCTACCTACATTTTACAATTATAAAGTTTGGTTTTGTAAAACAAAAAACGTCTTTATTTCTTTCAACATACGTGTCGAATAGATAAAATCCTTACTTCATAATTGAACATATAATTTGTAAGGTAAGGTCTATTATTGCATTGGATAAGGGGGATAGTTGTTATTATTAGTTTTATGTTCTACTGGATTTTTTCAATATATTAAATATCTCAAAGAAAAGAAATAGCAAGACCACTTTCCAAGTACATATATAATGTGACTAAACAGCGCCCATCTCCATCTTTACGATCAAAAAAATATAAATTGAATGAATACTAAAAACATCTTTATACGATATATTTAAACTGCACAATAACCAGTAACTTACCAAGGTTAGAAAACAAACAGATCGAACTTAAAACTCAAATATAATATTAATAAATCATACAAATTCACTGAAAAGCATTCTTAAACCAAAGGACGAAAAAGGTCGCATCAAAATGTATTTATTCGACAAAATACAACTAAATAAAGAAATACACAAAATACTGTATAAATTTAATATGAGGTGTACCTGAAGGTCGCCCGTGACGTCATACATTCGGTCAGCCGCCCACGCGAAGAAGCACGCAATTGCAAACAGTGGCTCCCTCAATGAAACTCGTTTTTCTGGGCCATTAAAAATAATGAGTTTGTAGGTATGTGACGAGTGATGTAATGGTTTTTACTTATATATCTATACATATTATAAAACCAAGTCCCCTTTTCTGTCTGTATGTTATCGATTTTCTCAAAATCTAATTAACGATTTTTTATGAAATTTGGTATGGAGATAGTTAAAGACCCTGGGAAGGTTATAGGGTACTTTCTATCCCGGAAAAAATATATAGCGGGACTTTTATGCCGGAAAACTCCTTCACGCGGGCGAACCTGCGAGCAAAGGCTATAATATACTATAAAACAATTATTTATAATTAAATGATTGTAAATACTATATTACTAGTAATGTTACATTTTATAAATAGACTTGTTTTTTGAAATAAATCCATAGGGTTGAGAGTATCAATTTAATATTCACTCTCTAGCTAATCTCGATAAAATTAAAATGCGCGTGGTAGGGTGAGAAGTACTCGGATAGCGGTCCACCGTACATAACGTGTAGAACCCGCCATAGTGGTTTGCGTAGGTGGGTCGCGTACCAAGATCAACCGTCGTAGGCCCGGTTTCAAACAAGCCGGCATATCTGTATTCACTAGGAAGAGGTAATCAGCAGTCATCAGTAGACACTCTATTTAGACCCACTTACCATCATATACATCAATAAAACTGATTTTAAAATTATACAAAATTTTGAATAATTATAAAATGTCGGTGGATATTATAACTTTGATTTTTCGAACGACCAACACCTCAGTTCCTCTCGTGACAATGAAAGCTACAAAGCCTTCGAAACATCGGGAGAAAATTATAATATAAAATACCGCGATAAAATAAAAAAAATGGTTTCATTTTGATGTTCCCTTATAAAGTATAATAAAGTCATACAGTATATAATATACATTGATTAATTAATATACATTGAAGCGGCGATAGCCTAGTTGGGTGTGGAACGGTCTGCCAAGACGAATGTCCGCAGGTTCAAATCCCAAGGGCACACACCTCTGACTTTTCTAAAAAATCACATGTGTATTCTTTGTGAATTTATCGTTCGCTTTAATGGTGAAGGAAAACATCGTGAGGAAACCTGCACATCCAAGAAGTTCTCTATAGGAATTTCGAAGGTGTGTGAAGTCTACCAATCCGCACTAGGCTAGCGTGGTGGACTAAGACCTAATCCCTCTCAGTAGTAGAGGAGGCCCGTGCTCAGCAGTGGGCAAGTATAATATACTTGCCCACTGCTGAGCACGGGCCTCCTCTATGATACAGGGCTGATATTATTATTATATAATATACATTGTTGGAAACGTTGACCCGAAATTATAGCGTGATAAAAGTAAATAAAAAAATGAAAATATATCTATTTACCAGCATCTTAGTATTCATTTAACGTATTCATGAAACTAACTTGTAGCGATTTATCTTAAACTATCACAAGATGCTTATCTCAAACTTGGCAACTGCTAAAGGTGTTTTGAGAATTTAAACTTTTTATTACTTCTATATTTTAATGTTAAGTTACTGCGTGCAAAATGTTGCGATTATTATAAGAAATCACTTTGTATGATTTAGAAATATTTTTTTTTTACAAGCATTGTTAGTAAGCCGGTGTAGTATGTACAAGTTAAAAAAATCATGATCATATTTCTAGTACTAAACCGATATGCTTTTAAATTTTTTACAGAGAAAAATATCGTGTATTATTGAATGTGTATATAAGTTATTTTTTTTTTAACAAAAAAAACGACGTACAAAGTTTATTTTTCAATCATTATGAATTCATAATTTATAATAAGTAATTTTAATATCAATTTAATTTTATTTATACTTGACATTAATTCATAAAAATAATAATTCTATTTATGAAACTTAATTTCGTATGTGCCAGCTATAATTTGATTAAAGAGAATACGTTCTCTTTACAGTATACTTTGACTTTCTAAAAAAAAAATATAAAAAAATTGTTTATTATAACATGCAAATACGGCAAGAGATAATATGTGTTCTAGTAACTACATCGGTACCAATAAAACGCTTTGGCAAAAGTCGATAATACTTTACCGTTTCTTGTCAACTTTCCAATTAAAACAACGATTAATAATTCTGAAACAAAAACGTATCGTTTGCGAACTAAACTCTTGATCGTCTGCCAAATTTGGCAAGTAGTTAAAATCAGATGAATAACAGCGCCATTCGTAACTACAATGCAGAACTTTCGACTTAAAAACTACGGCGTAAAGTTTATTGGATTTGGTTCAAATTGCATTTTTTTCTGTTTGATTTTCTGCCAATAATGCGTGTGGAACTATTTAGTTTGTATTTATTGATGTTAGCTGATTTACATCGAACAAAATATTTTAATAATCTTTTGAAATATATAAAATAAGAGCATCAAAGAATTCAGAAATTTTGTCGTAAAAAGATTGATAAAAAATTAAACGGCTTTAAAAAATTATTAAAATCCAAAAAAAATAATTTCGTATAACAGGTTTATAATGGTTACCAATTTAGGAGTCGGTGACATTCTATGGGTCCAATCTGAAGTTATATTATAATTTGAATAAAATAATAATTTTACAAATTGGTTCACAAATAATCGAGTTCTGAGGTAACAAACATTAAAAAAAAACATACAAGTCTAATTCATTTCGGCCCCTTTTATGAAGCCGTTAAAAATAAATATAACTCATAGCATACTCTCTACTGATATCATAATAAGTCGAAGTTTTACCAAAAAACGTCAACAAAACACAAATTTAGGTCGCGTAAAAAGACACTTAAAATCCAAGATAGGGCCAATAAGTACCAATTTACTAACTTGGAAACCTCAATAAATCCGTGTTTAGTTTACATTGAAGTTTTTATACGGGCCCCGAAGTGCTAATGAAAGTTGAACTTCGCTAAAGTTAGACCATAGTTCATGATTAGTGCTGGCTGGGCTCAAGGCTGTCACAATAAAGATAAGGTTTCATCAATTGAGCAGGCTCCGGTTCGAGATTACGAGATATTCGAGCTCTTTCGGGTTTAGTGGCATTAATCAGTGGTTTTATACTTATTAAGTTATGAATGGTAGGTTAGCTAGGTTAGGGCTTTTATTGTCCTCACCGGTGAGGATCGCGACGCGTTTCTCCCTTATTATTTATTTAAAACTAGCTTCCGCCCGCAGCTTCGCCCGCGTAGATTTCGGACTTCAAAAATGAAGGAGGTGCTCAATTTGTCGGGATGTTTTTTTAATGTATGGTGGTATGCAGGTGGTCCGATTGTCCGGTCAGGGTCTGATGATGGGATCCTGGTGAAATCGAAGGAAGCATATAGCATGATTCAGTATTCACGCGTGATGGCTTATTATTAGCGTATTTCATGTATAACTTTGGTGTTTCTATAGCGATGTCTATGATTCTTTTTTATGGAATATTTAATAATGTTAACTTTTTTAATTAGGGATGACTGAGAGTGTTATAAACGTAAGAGTAGACAAACATAATGAGAAAGCTTCGAACTGCTAAGCTATCGGGAGTTACACGTGTTATTGTGAGTCAACCATAAAAGATAGACATATGCTGTCGTGGGATATTTTTACATAATTTTAAGGAGAACATTTCCGTCATACATGATTTCTGTGTAGCTTTAACCATTAAGGTTGCACACGCGACGGAAGCTTAAAAATGGAGTAACTTCTCCCGTTTTCCCAACATTTCCCTTCACTGCTCTGCTCCTATTAATTGTAGCGTGATGAAAAGTATACTATAACCAGCACAGGAGTATGACAAATAATTGTACCAAGTTTCGTTAAAATCCGTCGAGTAGTTTTTGTTTCTATAACGGTTATACTAGACAGACAGACAGACAAAAAATTTACTAATTGCATTTTTGGCGTCAGTATCGATCCCTAATCACCCCCTAATAGTTATTTTGGAAATATATTTCATGTACAGAATTGACCTCTCTACAGATTTATTATAAGTATAGATTATATATATACATCATTTTATTTCTTCTTTCCTACCAGCCCGAGCTGGCTTCTTTGTTTACTATATTTTTCATTTATTTTATTACCAATATAAATTGTCTTTGTTTATATAAGCTAATTTAATTAAGTAATAATTAAATATTCTCATGTACCTTGACTTATTATAAGTGCAACTATGTTCGCCTACGTGATGATGCGGCGGTTGTGGACCTGCCCGCAGATAGAAGGGAGACAATTGAAAACTCAGGGTAATTACGTGGTACGAGCTTTATTTTTACACCCCCGCGTTACACTCGGTACTGGTTGCTGGTGTTATGCAACAAGAATCACTGGCCTGGGGAACTCCGATCCAGGCGAACGACACGTAGATGTTGCACGTGGCTGGCTCCGGCGGCAGCTCGCCGGGCAGTTGGAAGGCCACGTAGGTGAGCAGGGTGTGCACGTGGTCGGGGTCAGCTCCCGCGACGTTGGTAGTGTGCACGTGGTCGGCTCCGGCGACAGCTCGCCGGCAGTCGGTCGGGGTCAGCACACCCGACGATGGTGGTGCGCAGCTGGAGTGGTCGGGAGGCAGCTCTCCCGTCCGTCTGCTATCCGTGATAGTGCACCGTACAAGCACACGTGGTAGCACCGTGGAAGAAGAAGGCACGCCGTAAAGAAGAAGGCACGCTGTAAAGAAGAAGAAGAACCCTAGCGGGAACAACGACGTGTGTGAATATGTAGTGCCACGGCCAAAGATAATGGCTCAAAAAGGCTGCGGGTCGCGTTGCACGCCAATTTATGCAGGCGCCATTCGGACGTACGTCAGTGCAATGACAATTCATTGCAATGATGATGCCAATTGGTAGTTCTAATTGCGAGGGCGTTAATCATTCACATTATAACCACAGACTATTTAGAAAGACAATAGTAACGTTGACAGAGTATATATATTAGTATAATTGGTAACGTTACAATGAATAAAGCATTTTATTTATTTAAGAATATTGAAAAGCTGTGGCGCAGCGTCAATACAACCTGATTCCTATGGGTTTCACTTTTAGTATTATTGACTTTTGTCTCAGTTTTTGTTTTCTGGCAAATTGGCCGCGGAATGTTAACAATTGCATTTTTTTTATGCATCGGATTACCTTTTGAAAAATTTCACTTCGCCCCTGCTGAAAAGTATTATCAGTATTTAATATTTTATTTAGATCAAATAATAATGCTAAGTACTAATTTGAATCTCATTAATAAGGCTAACTTAGGTTCTACTTCATCAAATCAAGTAAAAAGTAGTACGTATATTCTATAGTGAATGAAAACATAAGGAAACTTATATACGGTATGTAAATGTCTTTTTTTTTTAATTTTAGAAGACTATTTCTCATCAATGTGATTACTTAGTAAACATTTTATATAATTTAAAAATCACCGAAAATCATATCAACGTCAACATTAGATAACCAACCTTTTTTAATAAAATATCCATAATATAATCTGACGTTGAGACAAAAGATAGGGAAAACATTTGCAACACGTTTCAGAAATAAAATCCGTCGTCCGTTGTGTGCTGGTGTCCGCCTCCTTCACGCACTGCTGGGTTTTCCTCTCCAATGTAAGCCGATGAAGTAATTACGTACGTCAGACTCGTTTTTTTACATTGGCTAAAAACAGCCAGTTTTTGTTATACACAGAATTAGAAAATCGAATACAGAGTTATTAGTAAAAATGATTATTCAATTGTAAGATTCGATTATTTTTATAAGAGCGTTGACGTATATTCCACAAATAGACATGAACGTCCATATGAACAATTTGATGAAAATCTGAAGTTAATACTAAAGTTCGCTGCAGCGCTAAAACATCAAACGTTGTCTAACCAAACTTTCATACATGCAGTGTTAAAGCACTTTAAATAGAGTATAAGTAAAATGTCAACTAAAACGTCATAAGTACTCTAGATTTTACCCCGCAGAAGTAATACAGTATTTGTACCTACAAATATCAAACACTCTATTGTAGTAGTGAGATAAAAAAAATTGTTAGGCACAGCAAAAATACCACCATTCGGCCATAAAGTGATAATAAATTCAAGGCCTCAAACGAAGTCATTACAAATAGTGTACAGTCAAAATTATTAGACGATAAATTCAAAACGCTCGGTCGTAAAGGACCGCATCGAATAACATCCCCGCATGTAAAGTTCGTGTATAAAACTTTATGTGCTTATACTTCATATATTTGATTGCATTGATCTTTAGTATGTTTATATTGGATTTTATGCGGCTGTTTCGTTGACGAAAATGTTTTATGTTTTCATGTAGCAGTGGCGACGGCTGAAATTTCCAAAAGAGAAGCCGACAAATAATATAGGTATTGATACTAATTATACTTAGATTTTGGCCCACTATGCTATAATTATTAATTATTTATTTATTAATAATATAAATTATATTAATAGTTTTCTTACGTCTATTACAAAAGGGAAGCCGGTAGGAATCGGCTTATATACCCTTCACCACTATTATGTAGAGACACTCGCTTATAAGATGAAATGGCTTGATCAATGTACCACTGTCACATAAAACTGAGGTAAATAGATTTATACGTTTTAAGTGGTTAGACTTCTGTCCACTTCGTGGGTAATAAAAGTCGCAGGGAGTCGCTGGATGCAGGTCGCTTCGAATAGGTCGATCTGGTATTCTTTGAGCAAGGCCTATGCTTAGCAATGGACATCCTGCAGCTGAGAATAATGAAGTCCAAATCAGACATTTGGTGTTCTTTATTTCTATTTGTTTTTTAATTAAAAGACTGTTGCTTGTTGTTTACCTTGTGTACGGGTGGATATAATATATCCTACCACCAGTTAGGGGCAAAGCAATTTTTAAAATCTGTCTAAAGTTTTATATTCAGCCAGATCAAATGAAAGAAATTGCCTTCAATACGCTTCTAATCTATAAGTAACAAATAATTCCACTAAGTCCAAGCTTGGCAAATCATCGAATACAAATCATTCTACTTTACGACTATCATTAATATGAAAAAAGAATCATAAAACATTTCTCTACACGAGGAAAAGCGAAGCCTTTGAGAAATCACCCATAGGAAGAAAATCTCCACGAATACGGAAACCATACGTCGAGAAAAATGACAAGAGAAAAGAGAAAAGTCTTTCCACTTCGGAATTAATTACGCCGATGATTACTCAACGTGACAGTGTGAATTTGATACGTCTTTTTACGGAGCGTTGGATTTACTTGACGATAATTGATATGTTTTATTGAGTTGATTTGTTTGCGGTATTCTTTTTGTATAGGTTTTATAAATACGTTTTTATGAGGCAGTGGTAAAGGGGTTACATACATAATTTGTGGAAAATTTGTATATAAAGAATAGACAGTGATGCTTTATGAACAAAACTTGGCATTAAATAACGTTACAATTTTAATTAAAATAATAATTTTATTTTTTAGGTTTATAATTGTACAAAGTAATAGATAATAGATTTGATATAAAAATCGATTAAATCGTAAATTGTCAATACCAACCATAACTATTTATACTTTTGTAATAAAAATATTAGTATTATCGCAAACTGTTAATAACAATCAAAACATTTATACTTTTAAAATAGAAATGGTAGTCTTTCAAAACAAGTACAATGTTCACTCTCATAAAGTAATCCAAACTAAGCATTCCAAAATACGTCATCTCAACATCGTCAATGCTGAAAAAATCCAATCCATAACACTTTCATAACACGAGCATTTTAGAGCACGATAGGTACTTTAAAAAGTAAGCGTAGCACCGTAGCACCGTAGCAAACGTAGCAGGCGTTATACAGAACGTTATTGCTGTCTACACGCTCGCGCACGTAGCACTAACAATGGACGCACCCTGTAGATTTTTATACACCTGCGCGGGGTCGTTGCACTCGCCACTGAATAAGAATGCTAGACACACGGACAACGCGTTCAGTCAACTACAATTTTTATTACGTGCTTTGAAAGTTGCATATTATGAGCGTGTGGTTGATGCAGTAAGTTTAATGTGATTTTGTACGGTCGGCTAGATTAAAGGGACATGATATATTAACCATACTTTGTAGCCTATAGGGTATTTAAAAGTACAATAATACAAAATAGTATAATCACTTATAAATTGTTAAAAAATTAAAAATACAAAATGTATGGGCCACATGTGAATTCTATTTATAAAAAATATGTAACATACTACATAGACTTACATCGAAGCGCACTAAATTCTTTCACAGTTTCAAAGACGCTTGCAGAATTTTATAAAGTGAATACATAAGACAATTCTATCTGCATTATCTATAATAATAAGATATATGATATGCCTTCCTGTCTATAAGCGAAGCAAAACAAAACAAACATTAAAAACAAATACAACTTAAATAAAAATGTTACGAATTAACCTGTCCAATAAATCACTTATTTATAGCGAGTTCGAAACAAAAGTTGGCCGATGTTTGTTACTTTTTACAGCAGTGTGCCCCCGCCTTCGGATTCAACTTGCTGTTGTAAAATGGAACGCGATAATGCAAACATAGCCTAACTTTATACACTGGAATAAACCGAATTCCGTTATTGTAAGGTTGTTATTGTTATAGTGTTTGTCGAACACGATTCGTATTTTAGCTTATCTATTTTGAGGAACATGCCTCTATAAAATTATTCCACATTAATTTCGGTTTACATGCGAAAAAAAATAACTTAATCGCGATATCTTCCGTGTACAGGACCTTTCCGGAATAACAGTTTCACTTATTTTTGTGGGATAAAAGTAGCCTATCCGGCATATGCTTCATCTGTATACAAATATTCTTCCAAACCAGTTTAATACCATTTTGCACCTTTATGTAATAATATTTGTTTATTTACATATTAATAAGATAAATCTACATATAAAAATAAATGTCTGTATGTATATTCCCTCCAAAATTGCTGGAGCTATTTTAATGAAATTTTCACATCATCTTAAGATCAGATTAATAGCGATCGGACTAATATATGTAATTTCGCTACAGATACTTTAATGCTACCCGAGCGAAGCTAGTGCGAGTTACTAGTAATAATGAATCCCTCCTAGCCGAATTTCGGCCACGGCGGCCAATCTCAATGGAGATCAGCCAGGTACGCAGGATATATTATAGTGCACAAGTGTGTGCGCAATACACAGGTGCACTCTCTGTTCCTTCACTCTCATAGTTTCGGTGAGACGGCCAAAAAAAGTAAAATAATAATTGTTTATGGTAGGTATTTTTGTTACGTCACTGGCCGGTGTAAGCATTCGAATATAGAAGGTAAGTAAATGACATTTGATTGACGAAGGTTCTTTATTCAAAAACAAAGATAATGTTATCCGAAGAATATTATGTTTTTAAATTTAATAAGAAGTTTTGTGAAGATGTTTGTATACCTTTTGATAGTTTAGATTGGTTACGAGCATAGACATAGTCCATGTGATTGACGTATTTTCCATAGATACGAACGTCCATATAAACTATTTGTTCAAAATTTGAAGTTAGAACTAAAGTTCGCTGCAGCGATAGAACTTCAATCGTCTTCTAAGCAAACTTTAAACGTGCAGTGCTAAAGCGCTTTAAATGGAGTATAAGTAAAATGGTAACCAAAACGTCACTATTATAACCTATTTATTCACTTGAACAACAAATAATTTTACTTATTTGACTAATAACTTTTATTCACATTCAGGTTTACACTTAGACTCGAGTTCTTATATTATGAATGCCGCTCCGTATATAACTACACGTTGTCAATGTTGAAACCATACTAAAGTCAGGTGTACGGATTGCAGCACAATTGAATCGAACACAATGAGTGTTTGAAAAGCCAGATCTAGTACGTATTACGATACGTACGATTTTGTTAATATCTTGCTCAGCAAACTACTTTTACTTCATGTTAAGTACAATGACCAAAAATTCGACCAGCAAAGGACATTAAATAAAAATGTATATTTTAATGTACCGTAAGACTACCATTTTTAAAACACTTACACCGTTATCAAAAGCTAGATTTAATAAAGACTCAAAGACTCAGTTATTGCGAATTCCTAATTTAAAACCTAGACAAAAATAAAGCTCTGACTCAGACACAGCTTTCTTCAGTAGATTTTTACCTATTCAGTGATTTTAATTAGACATCTGTAGACACTGCAGCTCCAGGACAGACAGTGGCACTTGAATGTTACTGCGTTGGTATTAGGCACTTACATTCGCTTACTTCTAATCGCGATTTAATGAAATACTCTGTTTTCTGAAACTGGGATTTAATTTTGTTTTGCGCCGTCTGTGTTTAATTGTAACATTGTATATATTTTGCACTAATTGTTATGTTTTGTTTTAATTAATAGTCTTATTTTGTTTATGATTCTTATAATATTGTCTTAGATTTTATGGAGTTAGATTTAGTAACCTTATTTAAAAGATATAATCAGGAATACATGTAATATTTTAGAACGGCGAAATCGATTCTTAAAATGATTTTACTAAAGGAAGACTATAGTTAAGTAACAAGGCTATAATTTATTTTGATGCGGTTAAATGTATTTCGCGTATCGCCGCAAGCAACAGATGATTCAAACATGAAACAAAATTTTAATAAAAAAAGTACTATTTTATACAATAAAACTGATGATGCCACGTATTTTACTAATTGGATAGCAATTGTGACTGTTTCGAAACGTTTCCATGTACTTTAATCATACTATGAGTTTATTAAGATCACAACTTTATCTTGATTCGTGTCAGTGTTGTTATTTATTTATTTATTATCATAGGAAAACATACAGCTTACAATACAACAATCTGTATAACTAAAAGTAATATAATATAAGGCCAATAAAGTTTTCATTATTAATAATACAGTTTTGTGAAGTGAACATTATTTAAATAGTAATATTATCATGTAAATTTAAAACTTCGTCCGACAATTCAATTACTCTACAGTTATCGGTTCTTCGTTAAATATTCCCGGCATATCACCACGTAATTTGGTAATCCAGTAATCTGCATCAAGAAGCGTACTACCAGGGGATTATAAGAATAACTTCGTATTTAGAGATGCGAACAGGTAAAGGAGTCTGTATTTAAAATGTATTTAAAAATATGTTTTAGATCGCGAGCAGGTGGCGTTCATGAGATTAAATATCATGTTTTCTGTACAGCAGAAAGGTTTTAAGAAATCCTTTTTATAAGGTTATGGACACTCTGTGATAGCATGTGGGTAAAACAACATTGCAGCAATTACTTACTGTTACAGGAAACGAATAAATATGTTTTGTTGGTTGTCTAAATGAAATAAATAAATATAAAAATATTTTCTGAATTCGCTGGTAGTGGGTAATCTTCTACAGTCCACGAAGGAAACCGACTAACTAGTTAGGTCGGAATCAGCAATGTTAAAACCCAGCGCTGAAGAGCTTAAAGAAATAGAAGACATCTGACGACTTCAACGCCAAGTCTTATACTATCAAGACGTTGTCTCTTACTCTATATTAAACACCATACATACTTTCCAGTGGCGAAGGGCGAAATTTAAAAAGTAACTTGAGGTAAAGAAAATTGATTTAGTTAACATTTCGCGGGCAATTTAATAGAAAACAAAAACTTAAATAAACCTAAAAGGGAAGCCGGTAGGAATCGGATTGTATGTACGCTTTGCCACTGCACCACGAAACATCTAAAGGCGTGTGTTTAGCGATGCTCACCTTGGGCACAATAGATATAGCTCAAAGTTCCTTTGACAAAGTGTGGCAGCCGCAACAGCCCCTGCTCTTTTATCACCTCAAGACATTTTATATTAAGCAGTATAATCAACGTATATAAAAAAGAATCCCTATATCCCTTGGTTACGCCATCACGCGTGAACGGCTGGACCGATTTCATTATTTTTGTTGTGTTTGTAATTGTCAGGAGAAGGTTCTTATAAAAGAAAAAAATTAAAAAATTGCGTCGAAGATTAGAAAATTTGAGAAAACTTAACGAAAATATAAATTTTATATAACTGTCAGCGATTGACAAAATGCGCGCTGCAAATTCATAGTTAAGACGGGACAACGTCTGTCGGGTCAACTAGTACATTATAATTATTGACTAAACTGTCCTATTTTAAACACATTCCCTCAAACACCTGTTAGTTTTTGAAACTGTGTTGTGTTTGTTTTTAATTATCGCTCGACTAAATAATAAAGGAAACAACGCTAGGGGATTTTCATGCAGTTCATAAGAATTTGAAAACTTTGTAAGTTTACTAACCTGCATTACGCACAGGTAACAAGTACCTTAATCATTTCAATAGTAGTAGAAGTGTATCTGTAATAGGATAATAGATAATATGTAGATAACATAGAGTTAAGAACTCGGCCCAATGCTCGCTCGGATGATGCTATACACCCGAGTGTTGACATTACGGTGTAAGTTACTGGTAGGTCTCTCATATGTGAAAGTCTGCCTGGGTAGGTACCACCGCATTGTCTATTTCTGCCGCCAAGCAGCAGTGTGTAGTCACTGTTGTGTTCCGGTTTGAAGGACATTGTAGCCAATGTAACTACTGGACATAATGAGACTTAACAACTCATATCTCAGGATGGCGAGCGCAGTAGAATACCAAACAATACTTTTGTAATACAAGGTGGTGATGGTTTCTACTATTTATGAGCAGTCGTATCGGTTACCATCAGGCGAACGGCAAGCTCGTCTCGTCATTCAAAGCAATATAAAAAAAGACCAGTGAAAGAAACAAACCGTGTTGTTGAAGGTAACGCGTTTATTACTCGCGAAAAGAAAGGCTTGAGATTGTATATCGTGATAGAAATGGCATATGTGGCAGAGTAAATAACGCCTTTAGAACTTATTAACTTAACTTCACAGACAGCTCGTTATATTATTGCAAATATTTATTTACTATTAGCAAAGGTCTACATCTAATGTATATCAGTAATACCTGAACTTATTTTCATCATAATGGAAACCACTATGACATAATCAGCCATCTAAACTGATACATATAACCTTCAACATATCAGTATGAAATAAAAAGCATGGAAAAACTGATAACAAATTCATACAAAAACTAGGAGACATTAAAAAATTTACGACTGTTAGACACGCCCAGATAGAATGTAAGAACTTACATTCAATTAAAGTTAGTTTATTGCGTGAACCTCGTCCGGGGCCTCGTAAATGTGTTTTCACAGATTGTTATTTGATATGAAGATTATTATTATGTAATATGAAGTTGATACGAGTTAACAGAAGATTTTTTAATGTGTTCGGGATCGAATGGAGATTGAGAGGTCCTGGAGAGGTCTTGGACGTCAGTTTCTATAAACTAAGCAAAATCTTTGTTGTAAAAATTGTGTCACCTCAACCTCACATCGGAGTGGAGAGAGGATACTATAGAATTATTAGAATGTAATTGTATTAGTGTAAGCTTTGACATAAAAAAAGTAACTTCCGGGTCTAGAGTGTTTAAATAAACGGAAACCTATATTAATCATCATCATCATCAACCGCAGGATGTCCATTGCTGAACATGGACCTCCCCCAAAAAATTCAAGATCGACCTATTGGAAGCGACCTGCATCAAGCAACATCCTGCGACTTCTATTAGGTCATCTGTCCACTTCGTGGGTAAACAAATGTCTACTGTTTATTAATAATGACCTTACAATAATAATTGCATAAATTCTCTTCTATTTCTACCTAATCCGTAAAATATTAAAAAAATCAACAGTTTACAATACCTCGATTTTGTACTTTATATTTCCAAGATAAAGGTATTAAATAAGTTAACCACAAATCTACACATCTAACACAAATCAATAGCCAAAACCTCTCGCAAGCAAAAATAAAACCCAAGTAACTGACCGCAATAACTTCGACAATAGCGGACGGAACGAGAAAATTTTGGTCCCAAACGAATGACGTCATTACTTAAACTTTAATGGTACAAACTGGACGTCGGTTACTGGCTGGTATCACCAGGTCAATGCAGGTCACGGGAATTAAGGGTGTGTTCGAACGAACTTGCAAGGCGACTTGCGGACAATTGAATCAGAATATTAAGCGGATCATGTAACCCACTATAATCGGACGATATTTTAAGTTTAATTTACAATCGAAAGAAGAGACGAGCTAGTCGCTCACCTAATAAAAATCTCTGCCCATAGACAGTAGCAACACCGTCCAGATTTTTGAAGGGAAACTTCTTTAGAATCGTTGTGATTTAAAACTGCATTACGATATTTGAAAAAGGAACAGCGTTCAACCAGCCTGCATTATCATTATATTTATTTATATTGCATTGGATTGTACTGTTTTTGTCATTCTGATAAAATAGCATTCCCGGTTGGTAGTTTTGTTACAATAGCAGATGACCAAATTGCAAAATCGAGTTACTCCTCTGACTATCAATGTATTTTTGATCTCTGTCGGGTAAACATGTATATTATATATCTGATACTTATCTTTCTGTGCATGTCTCATGGTCTGCCCAATTTGAACACGCCCTTACAGTACCTGCTTTGACAATACTCCGCGGTGCTATTGAGACCTGGATAAAACAGGATTTGTCCTCCCGCTATAAAAGTGAAATACGGGAAGGATCGTGTTAGATTAACGGGGATGTTTTTAACAGTGATATGTGTTAATGTAGGATCGTTTTCAATACTTTTGTGATAGAATTTTGGAGGAATTTGGGGACACAATGCCTTTAAGCTTAGAATTATGTGTAGGAACATATTCAGAGTTATTGAAATGTGTGCTATAGAGATGGAATTGTTGGGAGTTGTAGAATTGTAATCGCGAAATCCAGTGCTATGTAGGAGTTTGTGCTAAATCTAGAAAACTCTGTATATTTTTTTTCTTTTATACGCAAAGCAGCGCAGCGCAAAGTAACTCCATAGTGCCTGATGATAAGTAGAGTGGGGTCCAATACAATGTTCACTGACGAGAGATGATTTTCTCTCGGCAGTCGACACAAATATGCCCGCCTGTTGGAATCTGATATACACAGTCTGATCACGGAACGCGACATATACGGGGACCACTATGGCGGATTTTAACACTTTGTGTACGGTGATGGTTATCCGGGCGAATATAAAATATATCCTACCACCAGCAAACTGTTCTGTTACTGTTTTACGGCCTAACGTTACCAAAATATTTCTTTCTTTCTTTTTTTCAATACACAAGTGATGCGCCCATTTTAACAAAAGGCAACTTATTATTGTTACCTAATACTTTAAAAAGCATCTAACGGTTTGTTATTTATTAACTAAAAAGGCAGTTACTAATACTTTTGTCAAAATTATAATTTTGGTAGGGGAACTCACGCATTTACTTTAGCGACGTTTGTATTTTCTCATTCTTACTTTACTTTAATTCTTACCTTTGCTCTTACATGACGATACATGTAAATGAGAATTTAGTTTCTTTTTAACCATTTATAGATCTATTCAAGCTGCCATGTTCATACGAGACATTTTTAAAATGTCGCAAATTACGTTAAAATGTTCTTTAGTGAGATCAAAAAGTCGCTGTCTCAGTTGTAACGTGCTCTCTCTGAAATGGCCTGAGTTTTGATAAATGCATTTAGTGTATGCTTTTACGTGCACTTTGTCGGTAGTGTGTCTTGGCTTATACGATTTAAGGGTGAAATTTTAAAATGAACTAAAGTTATTCTGTGACTGCTGTTTCTGCGGTTTTGGATGTTTTCGTATTTTGTAGGTTTGATTGAGTTACTGATGTTAAAATTTAGTCTCTATTTTGAATATGTTTAAGAAATAAAAGAATACACTTAGTACTTAAATTTATCATTATGTAACTTTTTGTGCAAAATGTATGAAAAATTTATAAATACATAATAATTTGCAATCCTTTCCATTTTACAATATACTATTTAAATGGAAGTTTTCTCACTATTGCAAGATTTCAAAGAGTCCTAAACTGTAAATGGGTAGTAGATATATAGAAGTGACTTTCTTAATCCTAATCTATGAATCTAAATGAAACAAATGCGATTTTGACCTATTCGGCGTAGGAATAAGGAGCAATCATTTATACTAATAATTATTTAAAAAAGATCATTTGTGCAAGCGTAACTCGTCGCAGGTGGTCGCTGGATGCGGTCCGCTTCCAATAGATCAATCTGGAACTCTTTGGGGGACGCCTATGTTGAGCCGTGGACATCCTTCGGCTAATGATGATGATGATTTGTGTAAGCGTATGAAAATTATATAAAAAAGACTTTATATAAATAACTTTATGATAAAATCACAAATAATGTAACTGTGTACGTATAAACATACTTCAACAAAGGGCTAGAGACCGCATATTGTCCCTTGGCAATGAGCTACGAGCGAGCCAATATTGCGGTACGTCCCTACGTTTAATCAGAAGAAAAATAGTGGATACTAATTGTTTACTGCCCTTGCTATTATTATTACTAACGTCCCTATACTTAAGGGTTAAAATGCCTCCTCGGTTAATTGTTTTGTACTACTTTGATATGAAGTGAAGTGGACAGTTAATATTTCCAACTCTCCTTTATCTTTCTATTTGCTTTATTTGCTAGCTGAAGGCAGATTGGTTTTCCCTGATACTTACCGAGTTTCACTGCTCGATTTCATAAAATGGGTGCGTATGCTGATTCTGGATGACAGGAGTTTAAGTAGCAGGATGAGAAAAGTCTAACCTTAATATTAATAGTTATGTAGATCACATTTTCGTTTTTTAAACAAATGAATATCGAAATAAATTGCTGGCTCGTCGTGAGTATGTACAAAACGTAGCAACACCTGGCAACCACCAACAGCTAAAATTAAAAAAATTGTTAAATTGTAAAATGTAGGTAGATATTGTAACTTTGACTTTTCGGATGACCAACAGTCAGTCAGTCCGCTCCGTGACGACAAAGGCTACAGTCTTCGAAACTTCGGGAAAAAATAAAAATATAAATACCGTGATAGAATCTGTAAAATAGTTTTATTTTAATACTTAAAGATTTAAATAAATGTTTTTACATTGCGCTGGACTGCTTTTATCAAAGCAAGACATTTATCGTGAGATGCATAATGGTCTGTAAACTAGATACACTGCAAACCGAAATATATATCAGCAAAGAAGAATCAACATAAAAAAAAATGCTTCTTACATACAAACATATTCAAATTAATCTAAGGATCCGTATTTGTATGTATTTTTCCGATTAACTGTATGTTTAATAGCCTTTTTTACTATTGGAAGTAGATAAGACATTAATAAAACAACATTTTATAATAATCATACTAAAGTTCGCGTAATACAAAAACGACTCCAACATAATTTCCTTCTCTTTAATCAGTCAACTGGCGTTAATACGCCATCAAGGCGTATTCAATTTTATACAGAACATAAATTCGGAATTCCCAACGGGCCCAACTAATTCGAGAATCCAATTTTACCGAGTACCCCATGATATCATAAGTCAGTTCTTAGAAATTACATCCAAAGTTGACCCCACTTTTCACGTTTCGAATTATGAGTTACGCCAAGATCCAGCGAAGCATAACGGTTTATGGCATAATGTGCTTTATTGTTATGGACAAGTGGCCGAGGTAAGAAGTGATGGATGTAATTGAACCTCATTGACAAATTTGTAAGCGCTTTACTGTGGATATTGATATTGTAAGATCTTTTGCTAATTAGGTAAAAAAAAAATATTTCATTTTACTAGTACAGGGATGGTGGTCGCTATTTAGTATTTTTTTTTATTGTTCTTTAATTTCACAGGGATGGTGGACCAATGGCACGTGTGTTAGTTGTGAGCAAACGACAAAATAATTTGGGTACGTGAATAATATGCTAAAGAAAACATAGGTCATACAAAAGTCGCTAAAAGGGGCACTAAGATAGATAAAATCGGTCCTGGATGGTACGTTACAGACCATTTAATTTTGTTATAAATAATGTTAATCATTAAAGATTCGCCCTTCATAGACTAGAATATAAAAATTACTATAAGGTAGTATCTAAGTTACTACCAATCTATCTGTTCAAGATCTTTTACAATCATATTTGTTGTACAAAATTGCGATTAATAATCTCTTAAATTCTGAATTCTTTCCAACGGCTTACGAAAAGGCAATATTTGAACCTAAACGAGAATCACAAAAACCTATATTTCGTGAACAGGCTTTTTGCTACCTCAATCTGCTTTTCAAAACAAAACCTACGAACACAAGTCACGACGAATACACATATCAAACAAAAACAATAGTGACGTACTGAAATATCACCTCCCATAATTTGTCAGGGCGCGACGTCAGCTACACACGGTCATCGTAAAATCCGATAGCTCTTTTTCGCTGGCTAGGGCGTGGATGAGTGCCGGGATTAAGGCGATCCCGTTTCGCGGGACTGTCGATAAGCGCGGGTTTATCGATATATGATTGTTGTAGTGTTGATGCGTGAGTTCGATGTCTCTGCGTATTTGTTAAGTTTTATTTTTAAAATGCCTAAGAGTATTATGATTAATTCAGAAATAGGTACAGGTCCGGTTTTATACTATAATCTACATTATTTTCTACTGTCAACTGAATGCGACACTGATGATTAATTTCGAACGTACTTAATTTTATCCGAAGCATTATATACATAACTAAAAAAATATCTTAACTCGACGGGCGAAGTTTCATATTCAAAGAGAACAAAGTAACATGACATAATAAAGACATAAACAATCCAGTAATTTATTTCGCAATTAAAACGTTTACGTGACAGTAACTTGGTTGTACTAAATTCAGAATCGGATACTTCAAAGGAGTAGTTATAGTTTCTGCGTAATTAAATAGCGTTGTCAACTCAAGGTTTACGTTTAGTTTGTATTCAGGAACGACTACGTAATTTCCTGATGTCGATAACTATAATACCGGTATTATCTCTCGGTGACAAGTTTAAATCGGGTCCAACGGGTGTTTATTTAAAAATATAGTAACTTAGTGGAGGCTTAAATTTTAATAGGTTTAACGTGAACTTTGTGATATTATTATTTGAAAAACATCAATTTGTTATATTGCAATATACATAGACTAAAAAGTATTTGAATTAAAAAAGTAAGGGATGATTTCCAAGGTGTCATTCATGCATATTAAAAAAACCTTGTTATATTCTACTAATATCCACTCACTCTCTTCTAAGCTTGTTCATTAAATAACGGTAATAATATTTAACCTAACCTAACCAAAACTATAAAAAAAAAATCTCAAGCCCCGGGATTTTCACAATATCGATAAAAATCTCCCACGTCGCTAGTGCGAGTGAGTAATTTATGTCCTTTATTGACCGTTAGCAGTGTTAAGCACGAGCGGCGGGCCAAACGTTTTCTTACTTTATTAACTTGTAATTTGGATGGAATTGCTCTCTTTACGTGAACTGGAAATGTTATAAAATTAGTTAGATAAAGAAATGATGTTGGTGAAAGTAAATAGTTCTAAATGTTTGAATAATGAACATATTTTAAATTATAAAAAATAAAACAAAGCATGATGATCCATTTGAAATAAAATCGTGACGTGTGAATAAAAATAGTTTTAAATTTTATTAAGCCATCACAGCGAAAATTTATCAAAATTATCCATGTTTAAATATTGTATCAAGCCATCAACCATAACGCAAACAAAAGAGCTAATTAAAGAACGTTCGAGTGCTTCAGGAACAAAAAGCCCTTTACCCAAGTGTTGGGCTCCTCAAGGTTGAAAACTGAGGGAAATTATACAAAAAATTATTCATTCAAAGGGTCGAGTGTAACGCATCCCCCTTCCCAAGGGATGCGCAATTCATTCCTCTTTTTATCTTTTAATAATTAAAAGAGCTCTGGAACATTCTTGAGATTGGCGATTTCTTTATTATATTTTACGTAATACGTGTTTTGTGTTAATGCTATTTAATCTGGGTTTTTGTTGGTTGGAGAATTATTTATTATAGTAGATTGGCTATGATATTAGTTAAAGATAAAAAAAAATTACGATAATACAAGATAGAAGTTTAAGCTAGAATTTATAAATTTATATTATATAATTATAACTAATGCCCGTTTTGAAAATCATGTTACTTAAGATGCTTATTAAATCTATACTTATATTATAAAGATGACGAGTTTATGACTTTATTTGTTTTTTGTAGGTTTGTAGGGACTAATCTCAGGAACTACGGAATCGATTTTGAAAGTTATTATTACTCCTGAGTTCTATAGGCTATTTTTATCCCGGAAAATATAAAGCGGACCTTTTATCCCGGGAAAACTTTTTACGCGTGGCCGCAGGCAATGTTAGTGATCAATAAAGTGCAGTTCCAACTAGATTCGTGAATTAGAAATATGGATGTAAATATCCAGATTTAAAAAAAAGGTACCAATGTAACTATCTTAAGAATGACGTCACAGTACACCAAGAATTCAGAAGAAGATGAAGAACATACAACAATACACTAAAACGGATTTTTATCACAAACGAGCTGAAAAAAGCGGTATAAGTTTGCACGCACAAGTGGGCTGGCCCATCGCATAACTTCTTAAGATTTTGCGAAAGCTCTCTAGTAAGTCTTTGTCCACCCTCCACGAATAGTTTGCAACTATTGACCTTGTTGATGTTTTTCGACTATATAGTTTTTGGCTTAATTAATGACTGATTTAAATATCTGAGTAGAGTCTTTGACATCGACAGTTTTTCGATTAATTACCAATTGATTTAAATATATGTAAAGCTTTTTGCTATTTTAGATAGAGTTTCTCAAAACATTGATAGATATTTAAATTTAGAACTACTCTGAACATATATTTTCTACGGCTCAAAAGGCCGTGTTAATTTGAAATTCGTCAATGATACCAAATGGTGATTCACTGTTTTATAGAAAATCAACCTGAATTGACAGCTTACTATTTCATTTGTACGGTGAATAAGATTTTAAAGTGTCGGAACCATGAAATTATCATGTCCTATGGAGGTATCCATGATCGAAAGCAACGAATTTCAATAATCTCGCCATATTACAAAAAAATGAAATATATAATACAGTGATATTGTAGTCATATACACAGATTATTAAAAGTTTAAAGCTGTCTCATTTAAGATGTATTTATTTGTAAAACTTGAAGAAACACTTTACGTAGCCTCTGGCTGTCGTGCTTCAAACTTGAGCCGTTATTCTTTCCAAACTATGCTTAGCCGGATAATAAATAGTGTACGACTTAAATAAAAAAAAAACTATATTATGGACATTCTATATTGCGTGCTAAGCTCAAAAAAAAATCAAAACCTTGATTTTTATGTCATCAGATAGCTTAAAGAACTACCTATCTAATGAACTTACCAAAATAACGGTATCTTGTTTAGAACTAGTTAAAAAAAAACTTAATAGAGTTTTTCTAACTCAGTTTTATATACAAAACTATAAAACTATATTTACAAAACGTCGATTATCTCGAAATAAGGTTTCCCTGACATACCGATTTTGCGCTTAGCACGGCAGTATACACGTCTTCGTTATACATAGTTGGGTTATTTAATATCCTAGCCCCTAAGTTGTTTAGCGCAGGTCAGTAAAAAATATTTGGTAGTCAAGTACTGGCTTGTTCTATCCTCATTGCCATAAAGAATTGTATAAGAAAAACTCAAATAATTTTCTGTATCAGTAATGAATATATATTTTAATAAAATTTAAAATCATTACGATAGGTATAAATACTACATCTTACAACTAAATACGTGTTTAGGAAGACAAATCTACCTACTATACAAAACGAAAAATTCAATGGAATACAATATTAATTTAATTAAATTAGTAACAAGTCTCTATCATACCGTCTATCAATTATACCCAAAAACATGTCATTTTAAGATCATTTAGGAATTTTCGAGGGTGTGTGATGTCTACCAATCCGCACTAGGCCAGCGTGGTGGACTAAGACCTAATCCCTCTCAGTAGTAGAGGAAGCCCGTTCCCAACAGTGGGACAGTATACAATACAGGGCTGATATTATTATTGTATTTATTACCAACGATAATCTTCCAAATATGACTTTTAACTCGGCTCAAAGATATAAAGCGAATAATTAATACCTGATTCCCTGAAAGCTGAGTGGATAATGAAAAATGCAGACTCATACTCGAAACCGTTACTAATTAATAAAACATGCCTCCAACATTTTCAAATGTCCCCTGACCGCACTTGGAATGATTTCCAGTGCATTCTACCTAATTTTAGTTGGTTAAATAGCTTTAGCTGTATGGCTTTCTGGTTTTGGCTTGTGCACGAAACATTTCTATTAACCAACTAATACCGCAAATGTCGGTATGTGTATTATAAATTTGGTATTAATACTATTAGGGTCTTGGAGCGATTTTGTTTAAAATAAAAAGAAGCATTTCTGACTCCAGTGATACTTTCACAAATATTTCACTAACCAACCGAGCAGTACGAATGTTACAATTAACAATTAACTCGGCCTGTCAAACGCTCAGTGTTTTTATTGCAAACATATTTTTATCCCAACAAAACAGTTTCTTTTTGTACCTAGTTGGTTGAAATACTATGCGAATATTTTTTTTGCAATGATTTCTATACAAAAAAATATCTTTAATTATATTGATATAGAGCTATTCTATGATTAAGAACATAGTCGCCCAGTATTATGGCCTAAGAAGAGAAGGTACATCAAAAATTCGAATGTCTTTCGAAGGTGCTAACTACTTAATGATATTTTCACTGTTAAATCTATTGAGAATTAACAATAATTAGACACGTATATTTAGAAAGAGGTTTGAAAGGTTTCTATTTATGATTTATGCATTAATTAATTTCAAAAACAGACTTAGGAGTTATACAATATTTGGTAGTGGCACCCAAACTAAGCTACGCTTGTATCTTAGGCTGCCTTAATTTATGCCTATAAATATACTGAACTGATGTATTAAACTACTATAATTAACATGTCAAAAACATATTTCCATCGAATAAACATGACCACTTGAAGCGCATCCAAATTGAATTAGCATTTGCAAGTAATCAAATAACACTATAAACTAAATACACACATCATTCACGCCAGAGTCATTAATGAAATAATTTGAATCCAGTTGTTATATGCACAGGTCTCAAATTGACGTAACTCCAAATCGAATATATTTCTGACATGGTAATAATTATCTACACGCGTGTATTTCCCGAGTCTTGAGACAAGGAATTATTTTAATAGTAAAATGAGTGCTCTGGATTTAAATATAAAATTAGTTTATCAATTTTTGCATTTTAAATGACTACAGCTAAGTGACTTTAGCCATGAAAGTAAATAGTTTAAGTTGCAATGGACTGGTCACATGTGTCACAGAAAAGATAATCAACCAGTATTATATACTGTCACTACTGAGCAGGGGCCTCCTCCACTACTGAAAGGATTAGGGCTTAGTCTACCATGCTGGCTTAGTGCGGATTGAAAGACTTCATACACCTTCAAAATTCCTATGAGTACTTCTCAGGTAGGCAGGTTTTCTCACGATGTTTTCCTTCACCGTTAAAGCAAGCGATAATTCACAAAGAATAAACGGATATTTTTTTTAGAAGTCAAAGGTGTGTGCCTTTGCGTTTTGAACCTGCAGACATTCGTCTCGGCAATCCGTTCCACAACGAACTAAGTTATCGCCACTATTACGCGTAACGTTGTTGGGCGTTTAAAATTCCGCGCGAAATCTATATCATCATGATAATTAATATGCTCTGATTAGTGTCAGAACATGTGTAACATAAAACAGCGCGTCATTATTGAAATGCCGGTAATTCAATTTCTGCGTACATAATTTCAATTCGAATGGCAATAATTAGACATCATGTAAACAACTATCACTTATTTGCGGTACTAAATGGTGCGACGCATAATATAAATGAATGCATAACCCGAATTCCGATCATTGCAGTCAATCTCAATGGAGATGAACTAGGTACGCAGGGGATATTATAGGGTACAAGTGTATGCGCAATACACTGATGCACTATCTGTTCCTTCATAGACCGGTGAGATGGCAATCCGAATTGACCGGAGAGAGATCAATGTAATGTGAATAACATATAAGCAGGCTTTTTTTATTCAACTGGTGCATCTATTTTTCACCGTGCGTATTCCGTCCCATGATTAAAAAAGAGAACGAGGCTATGACCATATTGGGTACAAATTTCATACTCCAGGCATCAGCCTTAATTGAGTTTGTCTACTCAGTATCAACTGAGTAGAAAAACTCAATACCTCTGTGCCTGACAAGGGGTTCCTGAGACCTGAGCAGTGGAGTTATATTATAATTACGCCACCGGAGCTGTAAAGTCAGTTAAGTTTTAATTTATTTTTATCGGATTATAATAAACACTTACAGTCATCCGTAAACATATACATTATTATTGAAATCATTAATTTAAGATAATGGTGTTAGTAAAAATTTTGTATGCACCCGGATACCACCGTCCTCATGGTGTAAAATCGGCCATAGTGATCCACATATATCGCGTTCTGGGATCAGCCTGTGTCTACTTGATTTCAAACAGGCCGCCATAATTGTGTCGACTGGCGAAGGGTAATCATATCTCATCAGTCGACACTATTTGGAATCTATTCCACTTATCATCAGGTGCAATGATCACCTTGATGAGCTTGTATAAAAATGTCTTTGTGGCATAAAAGTAAGAACTTCAGAAGAACTTGTTTTGCCCTAACGAAAGCTGAGGTCATTAATTTTTAATTGACACGGGCTGGTTACTTTAATACTTTTATGTATTTATGCTGTAGCAATTGCTGTTAATATTTATTTCTTTTTTTTTCAGGTAAGTAAAATACGACGCTGATTTACATAGTAAGGTAAAACCTAATACAACATTTTTGCCAACAACTTTGCTATTCATTGAGGTATTAACTGTAGTATTTTAAATAGCCCTTTCGCGTTATGCAAATTGAACATTAATAAAAAATATTTTTCAAACATTACTATTTGATGCCCTCAGCATCGGTTATAACTTACATAACGCTAACGGTCCTTGGCTTGTCCGGACTGTTAAAACTGCTTAACAAAAATAGACTTTATTAGATATCCATTTAAGTCGCTTTCAAAAGGCAGCCGCTTAGTTGACAGTCAAGTGAAGTGAAGTAAAGATAGGCAGCTACTCAGATAATCCCGATATACTATAACTAAACCCCTGTGTACTCGCATATCGAAATAATATTTATAAACAATCATCAGTAAGCAAAAGCAAAATGTTCGCGGATTTCGTATAATCCCGTATTGACCTATTGCTATGATATATCCACGACATCAAACATTGGGTCAAATACGACTAACATAACTTGGCCTATGTATCGATTTACATCGCTTACATACGCAGCTCTTTCTTACTGGCCATACCAAAATTACCACCGTTACAACTTGACCCCCGGGTGTCTGGCGATTAAACGTGCCTCGATGTAACGTAGAGCTCTTTCAGTTTGGTCGTTTACAAAAACGAGTAATATAGGTCGTATATATTTCTGTTATAAGTCATTGAAGCATTTTCCCTTACAATCGCTTCAGTAAGCCAGGCCAAGATTTATCGAGGGCATAGGGCTCGCAATATCCAAATAAGTATTTTCTGTTTCTCTTTATTTTATAGCGTTTGACTTAATTAATTTTAGTAAAAAGCCGGGAATAAATCAGCGGAATGAAAGCCTTTTGGGGCCGGTTTGTAAGGGTGAATGAAATCATATTTTGGGTATGAATAGAAAAAAGAAATTTGGCAAAAAAAATGTTTTATATAAAAATTATGTAGTGCTGACGACTCTATCGGAATTTTGTTCGTATTCCCTTCCCCAATCATATTTTTTGATAATTTATGACTAAATTTATTTATTTATATATATATTATAACAGTTGATACTAATTCGATGTTATACAGATTTAATCTTAACAATTTATTTCAATACATCTATGAGCCATTTCAGTGAATTCTGACAGGTTACATATAAATTTATGTTAAAATTTAAACGAAACATCGAAACATGTTAAGCCGTTTTTGTGGAAATTATGAATGAGATATCTCAATTCCTAAATCTTTCAAAGACGGCAGCGCAACCATGAGAGTTATTGAAATTTTCGGGATACATTGCGGATCGATTTGGAGATAGCTATTGAGTTTATTAATTTTGTCCTTATCTTGATATCAATCTTTACATACAATATACCGTGTATATCTTGTCCTTCATTATTACTGACCTATGCTTTTTTACCAGATAAGTAGTACTTAATTTCCAGGCCCAGAAAAACGGAATAATTTCTATAATTTACTCAATCATTTTAAGATAAACGCACAACAAACAACCAAATATCTTCACACACTTTCATATTTATAATATTAGTGAGAAGTAAAAAAGATACATTATTGAAATAAAATTATTTTGCGGTTTTTATATTATAATTTTCTCTCGATGTTTCGAAGACTGCAGCCTTTCTGGTCATGTTATGTGTAGATCGGACCGTCAACAGCTAAAAAATGTATAATTGTAAAATGTAGGGGTGCATTCTTTGTAAATTATCACTTGCTTTAACGGTGAAGGAAAATATCGTGAGGAAACCTGCACACCTGAGAAGTTCTCTATAGGATTTTCGAAGGTGTGTGAAGTCTATCAATCCGCACTAGGCCAGCGTGGTGGACTAAGACCTTATCTCTCTCAGTAGTAGAGGAGACCCGTGCCCAACAGTAAGACAGTATATAATACAGGGCTGATATTATTAGAGGTGGATATTGTAACTTTGACTTTTCGAATGACTAACACCATAGTCCACCCGGTGATCACGAATGCTTCAGTCTTCGAAACGTCGGGAGAAAATTAATATATAAACCGCGATAGCATCCGAAAAATAGTTTTATTTCAATGTCTAACATTCGCGGAAACATAAGAAATCATTGAACACGTTAAAATAAAATAATAACTAACTTTCAGTAATTTTAAAACTAATATTCTAAGAAATCATTGGATACGTTAGTAATAATACCTACATTTTAACCTCAAAAGCAATATTCACTGCCAAGACAATCTTGTATCAAACACGGATAAAACATGATGTGTATACAGCATAAATAATTCGTCAAAAGTATCGCTCGGCCGGACATCCGTGCCCGACATCGCAATGTAAACAAGACGAGGGGAGACCGGGGATCAGACGAGGGGAGACTGGGGCTCTCATGAATTATTTGCCTTCGTTTTGCTTACGTAAGAATGCGTAATTTATAAATACTACAGTTTGTCGTGATTGTGTTTGACTGAGGGTGTTTTGATGCCGAGGGCTTCAATTTATTAGTACTTTCATACAACTGAATAAGTAGACAAGCTGCTGATGGATGGAATATGTGTATCTGCTAGATATTGACCATACACGAGGTATGAAACCTCCCATAGTCGCCCACGTAAGTCGCGCAATGGGATCAGCCTGTATGTATATAGTTTCAAAACAGACCGGCATAATTGACTAGCGATGGATCATCTCTCATCAGTAGAAACTATGTGGCTCCACATCGTTTACTTAAGTTCATGGGTCATTATATAGTTTCAAAATAGACCGGCGTAATTCACTAGGATCATCTCTTGTCAGTAGGAACTCTATATGGACCCCACTCCGCTTTCCATCAAGTGCAAACGTATTTTTTCTATGCTTGTATAAAAAACCGTTAGTTATGGTCAACATTACGCTTTAGAGTAAGTTTACGCGTTGTAAAACAAAACTGTTGTATTTCGCTAGTCGTCCTTAGACGTTAACAGCCAATTTCTTAATAAAAGTTAAAAAAAATTAACTCTTACTCTCTCTTAAGTGGCCGGGGCTTGGTAAATAACTGACTCAAAGGCTTGTAAATGAATCGCTTTTGTTATTTATGTTTATAATAAGGTATAGATGCCATTAGAATTGTCACTCTATTGTCAATTTTCTTACATTATGCCAATTTCTTAAAAGCGGCGATAGCCTAGTTGGGTGTGGAACGGACTGCCAAAACGAATGTCCGCAGGTTCAAATCCCAAGGGCACACACCTCTGACTTTTCTAAAATCATGTGTGTATTCTTTGTAAATTTATCGTTGGCTTTAACGGTGAAGGAAAACATCGTGAGGAAACCTGCACATCTGAGAAGTTCTCTATAGGAATTTCGAAGGTATGTGAAGTCTACCAATCCGCACTAGGCCAGCGTGGTGGACTAAGGCCTAATCCCTCTCAGTAGTAGAGGAGGCCCGTGCTCAGCAGTGGGAAAGTATATAATACAGGGCTGATATTATTATTATTATATTATTATGCCAATTTCAAGTAGGGTATACAAACGTTATTTATAAGGTAAAAGTAACAATAACTTTGTTACGGATAATGAAATTGTCCATAAATCTCAATGTATTTTTAATATCGAATCAAGAGCTTGAAAGATCACAAATCTGAGGAATTTGTAATATTAGTATAGATTTATATGCAGAAACAGATAGCATTAACTCCACACCAAACTCCTTCGGGATACACAAACTGATTCCGAGAAATCATAACTAACACTTTAAGTAAATCGAACTAGAGGATTCTGGGAATAGTGAAGTTCTCTTAGGTTTAGTACTTTATCAATTTCACGCCTTTAGAGTCAAAGGGGTCGGCAGAGGTGTATCAGTGTATCCAAATTTCGTCAAGTTGAAAGATGCACACATATAAGTATTTAAACCAGTAATAAATTAAGTTTTATATATGCATTTCGAATAACTAATTATCAAGCGATATTTTTAGGACGCAATAACAAAATGACTGTATATTTATGCTACATCAATATTCAGACCCTATTTTAATTAATACACGTTCCAAATTCATTTGTACAGGAAACGTTTCACACAGACGTCACAACAGTCATGTTGACTGATATTTCCTCGTACTTTGTGCAGCGCCGTGAAAATTTTCAATTTTCTTAAACAATGTAAACGGTATGTCGCAAGACTTGTACGTAATAATTAAACACAGTTTTAAAATACAGGCGGAAGCGGTTAAGACCACGCGATCTATGTGAGACACAGTATGATCCATGAGTCCATAATTATTGGTTTATTTTGTTATCTAATAAAAATGCATCTAAGAATTCAAAAATCATTTAAAATCGTTTCTTTGTTAGATACTGACATAAAACAATTTTTCTGATTTTGTTGCGGTTTTGTAATTTTATGCCGACGTTTCGAAGACTATGCAGCTTTCAGTCACGGCGGGGGACTGAGGTGTTGGTCGTCCGAAAAGTCCGAAAAGTTACAATATTTACCTACATTTTGGTACATTTGTGTTATTGTAAAATAGTTTTATATCAACGTCATTCCTTCGTTGCTTTAGCTCAACTAAGCCTTTACCATTTTTATGGTTCGAGTCAGTAATCTTGGAACACAACGCACCACTGGTTTAATGCTAGTAACTGGTTTGTTAAAACCTCGTCAATTAGCAAACAGACCAAACCACTAGTGCGCCTAGCTCGGGTCTAGAAACCTCAACCACGATAATATTATTTTAAATTAGTCTCAATTGTAATGTTACAAGTCACATACATTCTCTTTTAAATTAAACCAAGCCACAACTCTGTTGTTGAGTTAAATGTGTAAGTTCGCGTATTCCGTCGACACGTATAAACAGGGAATTAAGAACTTAATGTACCACAACTTTTACAATAAACACCCTGAGTGCCAAGTTTTGTAATTGTTCTGCATGGATTTGTTTTACTTAACGTCATACGTTTGTTATTGTTAGATTTTAATGAGAATTTTGTGTATAAATTAATATGTAACATGCGCGCACTAGCGGTTAAATAATCGCCTAACATCCGCCTCTATTTTAGATACGGCTTTATATACGCACTTATATTCATCGAGGTGATTTCTAACCGCTCGTGTACACCTACTCTGCTATTTTTTCCAGGGGGTCAGAATAGTGTGAGTCAATGATGCTGTGATATTTTTAATTATTTTTATAATCTTATTTCAATTAGTATTTATATTATCCTCATCCACTATTTTCTTACATGACCCTAAACTGTATTGTGGTAAATAGCATCATCACCTCATTATAATATGATGCATCAAGACTATGATTTCTTACGCGAATATAAGTCCCCCCTGTAACCATGTAGGCCGCAGTCTACGAAACGTCGAGAGAAAATGATAATATAAAAAATAGCGATAAAATCCGGAAAATGGTTTTATTTCAATCGTCAAAACTATGTTTCTGTGAGGTTTCTAAGCAACAGCTGAACACGAAAATCACATTAAAAATACATAAACAAATAACCTACAATCGCTTCAACAAAACTTAAACATATCATCGAGCTTACAAAAACCAACACGAAAACACACGCGCGTCTAATTTCACCGCGCCGCAAAAAATTACACTCATGTACTCGCATCAGTCCAGGAAATTCCCAGGGAATTGGCGTGGAATTCAGCCCGGGAATGTCGCCATTAACACTAACAGCATCTGAAAGTGTGCACTTCGGGGAGTTGCTTAATTCCACTCCGGGGTCGTTGATACCTCCGCCTTTTTCTTATGACAAGATTTTTCTTCGAAGATTGCTGTATTTAAAAGCTTTTAGAACGCGGCTGTCGAATGGTTTTATTGTTTTAGAGTTTCAGTTGTATGGATTGTGGAGATAGGTATTATTTAGTGTTAGTAGATTTTTTATTATTATGATTATTTATGACGTTACTTAGAATGAGTATGTGTGATTTTGGTAAATTATTTTATTATAATTTTGTATCAATATTTGTGAGCTATTTAGAATTATAATTTCTTCTCAATATTCCTTTATCATAAGGGATTATTGAAGCGTATTGTGTGCGTCAATTGGAACTCAGCCAACTCCTTTAGTGATGAAATGTATATAATAGGTATATATATGAAGATATTATCCATATTTGTACAATAAACCTGAAAATTTGCGCTTTAAAACACAGCTCAAACTTTATAAGTATTCATCATAAAGATATCTTCCGTAACAATTTGCGGAATCAGTTAAAAGGAAAACAGTTTACTCCACTACTGTGTAAGGTACACAACACGTTAAAAATCTCAATTATTCCTCGTAAAAGTTAAAGTTACAGACCAAGTATGCTCAATGGAAAACTCTCTGAAACTAAAGTATTTTTATAATTAAATTGCACAGTCGAAGAATTTAACATTCGCGTGCAAACGGTTTCACAAAAAGAAGATATAACAAACATGTGGCTCCTGAAGAAATTTTCCGAGCAATAATTTACGTTTAAACCATTCTTAAATCTTCCGGGTTTTCTC
The DNA here is from genome assembly GCF_014839805.1 of Manduca sexta. Taxonomy (NCBI): domain Eukaryota; kingdom Metazoa; phylum Arthropoda; class Insecta; order Lepidoptera; family Sphingidae; genus Manduca; species Manduca sexta. Next base: position 4,705,548 of record NC_051122.1, on the reverse strand, counting down.
GTTCACAAGCAATGTTATAGAATTTATTGTTCAAGTTAGGATGTGGCGCGTTAAGTAAATTCATGTTAGTAAAGAAAAGTTCTTATAAAATGATCGTGGGAAATGCTCGGCATTTTTGCAACGTGCGTATAATTTAATGCGAAAATATGTTCGATTTTTAAATTAAAATTCAGTGCTTTTGAACGCAAATGATATGATTCAGTTCTATGCAAACCATTAGTGACTGAATTGGTTTACGATTAAAAAAAATCTTTTTTACTATAAATTGTTGGTTTGCTTTTGATAATTTAATATTGATTCTCTAATAATAATATTATCATATAGGTATGATATTTTAATGTATTATCAGGTTTCTACGTCGATAAGTATGTCAAACATAAACAGATAAACTTTATTTATTTAATTAGTACTGCCAACATAACGTACATTAACATATAATTCATTACTGTAACAACACTAACTTGAGCTAAATGTCATTAAATATAAAGCATACACGTGTTGCATACAAACATGAATATACAACTCTCCTAGCATTAAATAAGACAATTATACAAAAATTCAATTAAAAATCAATCGAAATTGAAACGATAATTTGTTTCTTTCTTTACCAAACAAGACGCAGCGGAACCGCTCGTAAAACGCGCCCGTGTATTTTCAATAGTCCGGTAATACCCGCGACATCGCTTTTTTCGCAAATTCAGTGGGCTGTGAACCGACAAAGGAGAAGGAAATGTTCCTCTTCCAGCGTTTCGCGGTAAGTGGAGCAAATTAAGGACATAAAAGCAAAATGGGGTCATGATTTCTCACAATTGTAGACGTGTGCGATGCAGACTTAAAAGTTTTAAATTTGAGGGTGATTTTTAAAACGATTTGCCGGTTTTGATTGCCCTTTAGATGTGATGGACGGTACGTGATTTGACTGGTTGGGGTAGACAGATGGAATATTAATTGGGGATAAAGATTCTTCTATGGGCTCATCAAAATGTCGACGACTTTCCTGAATGATTTTTTACTAAGCGGGGAATGCCTGCTTTTGGAATAGGTAATTAGTAAATTGAGTTTAGTGAATTATCATAACACCATGATGGTCTTAAATACTGGAATTTCCGTGTAAAATTTTACAGCTAAAAGTTTGTGAATTGAAATAGTAGATAACATTAAATTTCAACTTTATGTGACCATCCGCGTATGTTATCCCGTGTGTCTTCAAAATATTTGCAATTGATAACAAACAAACTCAACTTTCAGATAATAGAATATAAAATTCCTTGAAGTATTTTTCTGTTAAGTCAGTAGGAAACTGTTCGCTACAATAAGTTTACTGCACTTTTGTAGGGTGACAAACAAGAAGAACATTTCGAAAATTTGTCCCGAAAAGTAAAACATGAAAGCAAATGTTTCAAAATGCTATATTATTACATAAATAAAAGAGAAAATGCAAAATAGCTGGTAGGAAATTTCTTAATATAAAGCACGAATTAATATTCTTATTAAATTGTTAATAAAACAAATGTTAATCTAAATACCAACATGATTTAAGGCATCAAAACAAATGTTTGTTCCAAAAAAAATAAATTTTAATAATTATCAATCAATATCCCCCAAATACGTAGAAGCATGGTCACCTCAGAAATATGAGCAGTTCTAAACAGACTCGGTGGAGTGGAGGTACCGTTTTGTCTTATATGTCGGGGACAATTTTTGTTGTGTCAGCTTTTAGCGTCAACTCTAGTGCTTTCCTAAACGAGTTTGTCGCTCGAACTTAGATGGGAATTTCTAAACTACGTCAACGAAATGTAATTTACGAGACAATGTATAGAGGTGGGGAAATCTTTGTGTATATCACTTGCAAGGGTAACGTCATTGTACGCAAAAACAATATTTTTTTTTATATTGTAGGTCAGGAACAATTTAGCCTTATACACGTATTCACAAGAAATACTATGAGGACGAAACCGGCGATAGCCTAGTTGGGTGTAGAACGGACTGCCAAAACGAATGTCCGCAGGTTCAAATCCCAAGGGCACACACCTCAGACTTTTCTAAAAACATGTATGTATTCTTTGTGAATTTATCGTTCGCTTCAATGGTGAAGGAAAACATCGTGAGGAAACCTGCACATCTGAGAAGTTCTCTACAGGAATATCGAAGGTGTGTGAAGTCTACCAATCCGCACTACGCCAGAGTGGTGGACTAAGGCCTAATCCCTCTCAGTAGTAGAGGCCCGAGAATCGACGATGACGACGAACGATAGTTAGTAATCGTCGCCCTACTAATCTAATATCCGTAACCGAAACTATCCGAAACCGATATAATTTTATTCCTATATACATATAGGAATAAAATAAAATAAAATATCCGTATCCATATCCGAAATTTCATATCCATAACATCCCTGCTTACAAACGTTACAGCGTTTACCTGAGGGGTTTACAAACGAAATGGTAATTTTTAGACCAAAAAAAAAACAGCAGTGGGACTATATTATAATACAGGGCGGATATTATTTATTATTATTATAATCTATACTATTATATAAAGCTGAAAAGTTTGTTTGTTTGTTTGTTTGAACGCGCTAATCTCAGGAACTACCGGTTTGAACTGAAAAAATGTGTTTGTGTTTGATAGCCCTTTGTTCGTGGTATGCTATAGGCTATATATCATCACGCTATAAATACTATTAGAAACCCTATATGATGTCAAAACCTGGTTACAATCATCTATCAGGTCATGACAAGGAAATTCTGATATATGCTTCCATTCGGACCGTTTGATCTGCATATTTCTGCAGCATAACATGTTTTATGTGGCATGTGCCAGTAACGAAGATATATAAAGGCATTCCAATATATTTCATTTTTATTTTCTTTCACGTTGTAGCCGTCTGTTCCTGTTGAACTTTAGTCTACGCAAGTTAATTTGTACCATATTACAGTGTGTCATGAGTTGTTTTTTAAACATCAATAATTTTGTTATTTTTTATACGTATAATCTATGATAGTAAAGAGTAGCCTGATTGAAGTATTTATAAATAATTTAATTAATTTCGGATATATATTCCAATGTATGCCGTGTTCCAATAAACTCGACAATAATAATTACTTATTAGCATTGAAAATTAGATCTTTAGATGTTTATTTTAAAAGTGAATATAGAACATTTTTATACCTATCTTACACTCCAAGCCTACCAACTCGTAGTGAGTAGGTATGACTTGTCCAACTTTCTGATGTTTTTAAATTGAAACATGACCTTTGCTTCCCACGCTACTACCACACAAAAGAAGCGTCGAACCTTATAAATCTAAGAAACCATATCGCATACTCAGTGCAGTACAACACCGCACCATGTGGCGCAGTCATAAAACACATACACCGCAGTGGTTTGGCACTAAGCCGACCCGCCTCACTTGTTTTTGTACCATTCGGGCAAATATTTTGTATTACTTTCAATTCGTATCATTTCACCAGATGGTATGATATTTTATTAGAAACTAGCTGACCAGACAGACGTTGTCCTGTCTTAACTATGAATTTGCAGCGCGCATACTGTCAATCGCTGACAGTTATATACATTTAATATTTTCGTTAAGTTTTCTTAATTTTTTTAATTTTCCGCTTAATTTTTTGAATTTTTTCTTTCATAAGAACCTTTTCCTGACAATAACAAACACAACAACAAACAAATAGTGAAATCAGTCCAGCCGTTCACGCGTGATGGCGTGACCAAGGGAAATAGGGATTCATTTTTATATATATAGATTATGAAGTTGATAAGCAAAGAGTACTTTTATTTGATCGACAGGCTTATCTAGCTTAGTCTTTTATAATCTAATGGAGGCTTGGGATTAGCAAGTAAACTTATAAAAATCAACTTCTGCAAGTAAATTTTATCATGTAAATAATCAAAGAACGTGAGCTCCGCTAATTTTTGATTCTTGCAGGCCTTGCGGATAGTCGCATGTGCATAGAACTATTGAAACTATTGCCGCTTATGAAAACGCATTTAGAAGTTCTTGCGCACTATATTGTTATAAGAAGTTATTAGTCTAAATTTTGCATTAGGCCGGCAAATATTAGATCCCTTAATGTTAAATGAACATCACCTCTTGAACATACCCAGTTTGCCAAAATAATCATGGATGTCGTATTAGACCCAAAGCAGAATATTTAGTTACGTGTGCTTCCTTAGTTGCCTGGCTAGCTATTCGGAAGTAAAAGATCAAAACTGTTTACCATTTAGCTATCACTCTAGAGCAAACGGAGTTGATTATCTGTTCATATATTTACGTCACATGAGCTATAAGCAAATATGCTAGGATTTACGAATAATTCGATAATTTTTATCTTTTTCAAAATTTTAAACTACGAAATCAATAATATTTATCTTAAAAAAGTAGTAGTTTTACTATGAATATGTTCCTGATTAAATTTTCTATCTAATATTTATTTGTTGCAAATTAATATGTTGTGTACTTTAGGAGGAGATGCTCGGAATCAACAATTCCGTTTCATTTTCATAATGAATTTAATTAAATAAAGTCCACATTATAAAAAAATAAACAACACAATAAATAAAAAACATATTGTAGAATTGTATTGTTAATTTTTGTACCATGTGTATTATAAATTTCGAATAGATAGATAGCTTCTCAAAATACGCTTACCACGCTGTTGGAGGTACCGCCTTCATTAACTCAATTACTATAAAAATGGCATTTAAAGGACGTCGTTTTTAAATTAACCTAAATTTCCAATTAGGTGCTTATCTTACGAGATCCTTGTTTAATTATCGTTACACAATATTTCCATTCCAATCATTCTATAATAACTAAAACGAAAATATTCCGCTGAAAATGAATAAATCGCCATTTTCCAATTAAGTCATAACTTTCGACTTGAAAAAGCAGAATCGAATCTAACTTAACATAGAGTAATGAGCTATAAAAATCAAATTAAGTCGAAACGTGAAAAACTTGCTAATTATAAGACATTAAAACAAATTGCTAAGATGTCCCTCGTTAAGCTCAGAAGAAATGAACTTCGTTATTCATGTCGGTCAGAATGGCATTTTGGTGGGAAAAAATCGTTTAAGTGCGGAAAATAACAAGACAAGGGCATTGTAAGTGATTAGAAATCAATTAAAATAATTGCTTTTTACTTTCATTTAATATTGTTTCGAGCACTTGGATCATTGTTAAAATGGAATCTTTGGAAATAATTTAAAAGATCAATGTAAATATTAACAGAAATGGGAATTGATATGATAATAATCAGTCGGTGAGGAATAATTTATTCTTTCTCTAGATAAAGTATCAACATGTTACACGTAATGCATTATATTGAATTACAACATGTATTGTAAACTGAAGTCTTAATTAACACCAACAATCATTAAGGCAATAATAAACTTGGTTCGATGCTATAACAAATTAAAAAAAAGACTAAAGTCATAGTCCGTCTTTATAATATTAATGTTTATAAGTGAATAACAATTTCATAAAAAGATAGGTCAAGACGGCATAATAATTTCGCCTTTATAATTATATTGATATATTTAACGTGATTAAATAAATACATAAACAAATCCCTTTTTTAATTAGTATTGTTTCAAAAAATAAAAGTTACATAAAAAATTCATCGCTATGGGCCACTGGTCTAGGATATTCAAAAATGCTTTGAAAACAGACAAATCCATCGATACGAACGTTAATATTCGCGATATCGCGACCAAATCTGATTCACCCGCACCCAGCGTTTCATCACACGACACTTGATCTACGGAAACGAAAAAAGAACTGCAATTTCCGACTCAGGGATGTCGTTCTGACACGGCATACTGACATTTATATATTGAGCTGCAACGTTTATGTTTACGTATAGTAGAAACTGCAATAATTTTAATAATACAAGGCTTTTACTACGTACTAGTGAAAATATTGTCTAAACTTCCGGAAATACAATACTATTTCCGGAAGTTTAGACAACTTTGATATCCACCACGATTCATTTGAAAACTTTAAACATAAACTGATAAAACACTATTGTTAATTAAGACTTAAAATAAAAAAAAGTACAATATTTGTTACTCAGAGCCCATCTAACCCAAAATAATAATAATTAGTTGATTATACTAACACAGAATCTTAAAAAATGTTTTAATAATGTTATTTCATTTTCATTTAATTTAATTTCATACATTTAGTTTTACACAATACCTTGTTCCTCATTGTGTTTTAAATTGATCTTTGTTATTTGTACTTGTTTGTTTTTTTTTTTTTTTTTTTCAATATGATGTAGTAGATTGATGTTTGGTGTGCATGCGTATTTTCAGTAAATACTGTACATACCTATAATAGGCATATGCATTAGATTTGTTACAATTATGGGTAAGATATTTTAAGAATGTAATAATGTATGTGCTGTTGGTGTGTCATAATAAATAAATAAATATCGCTTTATAATAGTAGTTAGCTTATATTTTAATCCTTTGACATGATTTTTTTTGCTTTGTATGACTAGACTAACTTGCCGTTCGCCTGATGGTAAGCCATACGACCGCCCATAAACAGCAGAAACACCATCCAACACTTTGAACTACAAAGAATTGTTTGGTATTCCACTGCGCTCGCCATCCTGAGACGTGAGATATTAAGTCTCATTATGTCCAGTAGTTACACTGGCTACAATGTCCTTCAAACCGGAACACAATAGTGATTACACCATGCTACTTGGCGGCAGAAATAGTCATGGCGGTGGTACGTACCCAGGCGGACTCTCACATATGCCAAACCTACCACCAGTTATTTGTATGTTAAATTTCCTTAATATGCTATCTCACTTCTAATTTCCAAAATATCATATCTTTTATAATGTATTACAGATTACTTAAAAAAAAAACAATATAAATAAATCTACCTTCCAGGTATCAAAAAACTTCAAGAACACGTTACCTTGCCGATGCTAATTATTAAAACATAAATTCGGATTCTTCCGGCGATTTCCACCCTCTTAGTTCCTGTTACGCGGATTATTTTTTCTTCATTAGTAATGACATCGAGTGTTTTTTTCTCATAATTTATTTCTTACAACCTTTTTTAATATCTTATTCTTTGATAAGTAAGAGGATTTGTAATATCTGTATACGGTAATCGTTAATGTGGTCTTTATTAACGTGAGGTTGTTAAATGATCTCTTTAATATCTTCAGAGAGTAAACTAACCTTATCTATACATTATGCTAAAGGTATTGGATAATCTATTACCTTTGGAGTCATCAGGTCTTGCCTAGTTGTTATGGTCAAACTTGAAGGGTTAAGGGACAAGCCTTCTTACCTAAAATGCAACTTCAACTTGAAATGAAGCAATGCATGATAAAAAATATAAACATGATTGCTTTATTTCTGTCGTACATTATTACCATTATCTTGAAGTTTCGGTACGAAACGAACTAGGTATACGAGTTCATTCTGAATTGCTGGTGATAAGATAATATATTTTTTATCCGCCCGGCCAGCGACCACCGTACACAAGGTGTTAAAACCCGCCATAGTGGCCCACGTATGTGTCGCGTTCCGGGATCAGACTATGTATAACCGGTTGCAACAGGCCGGCATAATTGTGTCGACTGTCGAGGGGTAATCATATCTCGTCAGTCGATATTCTATTGGACTCCAATCCACTTACCATCAGGTGCAGTGGGGTCACTTTGCCGTGCACTTATAAAACAAAAAGATAACACAATGATGTACATAGAAATTATCTGCACAAATTATTTTGATTTATTGGTAAAGAAGCAAGTCCATTTCCGCGAAACAGCAACCAATCACAAGTGCATTGCCATCTAAAAACCGCAATGGATCCTGAACCGCTTGCGTTTAATGGCTAACTGCGACCTGTAGTGAGTCAATCGTCGATGTGGTAAGCCGAGGTACATTGCATACCTCGTTGAGTTTCATCTCAAACAACGACTATGGCTTCTTGCCACAATTTACTGATAAATTGGCACTTTACTAATAGCTCTGATTGGGCATCTAAGTAATAATTTCTCTGCAATCACTTCTCACTATTAAATTGGTGGTTTTACTTCTTATCCTCATTAGCTTTTTTTCATTTAGCTTTTTCTGCCAACCCCTAGCTGGCTACGTTTATGTCTTGTGTTTCATATGAATTTTTCCCTAATTTAAAATTTCCGTAGTTATATTAGTGATCTTATGTGTTATTATAATAATAACTATTATTATTATTCTTATAAATTATTTTAACGTATCATAAGTGCAACTTTGTTCGCCTACTTGATAAATAAAGTTTTTTTTTTATAAACTCTTTGATATTGATTAAGGTTTTGCTTTAGGCTCTTAAAGTTAGCTAGGCTGAATAGTAAAGGGATTCCGTGGCCTTTAATCTTGATCTTTGTACCATTAAGTAGTGAAATGGTCTGTTAGCTCAATTTTCTCTATCCTTTATATATTAATGCCTTGTGAAGTTGCAATTAGACAGGCCGGCAATAATTGCGTCCACCATCTAGATGTACAATTTAACTGCAGTCGGTAATTCACTGGATTTACTACTTTATTGATATTAAACATAAGGTACTGTAAAGTCACTTTGTCTTGCCAGGTAAATATATATTTAATTTAAATTATCACTATTTCATAAATTAATTAGACAATTAAAATAGTCATTATAATTCTGATAAAATCTGAACATTGTGAACACAAACATTGCTCATAAACCTAATCGAAGAGGCCGCCACGGACCATACCTGGCGCAAAGGTGCCTATGATGCCAGATATATATAAAAAAAAAAAACTAGATGACAGCCACCCTGTCATATACGCTGCTCATTACCCTAATGATGTAATAGTAATTCGAAATGGACCAGCCTGACAGGAAGGTAAAGGTCCAATCAAAATGGGTAAAATCTTTACTACTGGTACAACAATGTTGATGACAATTTGATATGCAGTCATTGTTAAAAGAAGAATATTATTATCTAATAATATTTTACACTACAACAATATCTAATTAACCTTATAAGGTACTTATAAGCGTATAAAAAAGTAAAATTTAACCATAAATACCGATTGGATAATTACAAAAGCATTACATGAAAACTTGAAAAATTAACATAAAACAGAGAGGTAAGTTGGAAAAGAAATCTAACATAAAAAATTTAAACTTTGAGCAACCGTCTTAAATTACAAAGTATCGTCACCCATCCACGCTTTTAATCCTGGTGGAATTGATTAAACTTCGTGCACGCCTTCGTCTTGTTAAGTCCGAACTTCGGTTTTTATTGAGAAATAAAACGGCCGAAAACTTTCAACACTTTTTGTTACGATGGAGTTTTGAAAGTATCGTTAATTCACATCGTTAGATCATTATATTTATTGTTTTTGTATTTTTTTAATCCGATTTAATGTTTAGTTTTGTTTTTAATTACTTGAACGAATTTCCAATCATTTGAAAGGTTACTTAATTTATTTTTCATTTTACTTTATTGTCTAACTCAATTTGACTTCGTAAAACATATATCTATGTTCTAATACGCAAAGCCAGTACAATAAACTCTAAAGCTAATTCAAGTCCACGCGAAGTAAAAACTTATAAAATAAATCTTAGTGCTCTAAATTGAACATTATCGATAAGACCATAAGAAAGTAAATGATGAGTGGTTTTAATAGCAGCTTCGTTTCACTACACCGCAGTCGGAGAATGGAAGACTTTAGTACGCACTAATAAATATATATTATTAAAACTATTTTGTTGCCAATAGACAGTTGGGTTTTACGACCTGCTACGTCCGCATCATAAAGTTGACATTGTATAACTACCGGTGCAGTTACACTTGAGAAATGTAGTACATTTTGTGCAATTTCTTCAACAGCTATTACTAGATTCTAGAAATAGAGATTTTAAAGTATTCGCTTTTTAATTTTGATCTTTAATTCCGTTTCACTAGATGTCATTTGTTCTATGTATTTCGCGCTGCACTGCAGATCAGGTTAGCATGCGAAAATTATGAGTTATCTAAAAATTCAGTTGAATGCAACAATTACATAAAACTGTAGTCCCGTGGAAAGCCACGGGACAGAGAAAACAAAGGCTTTCTTGTTTTGGTTATAGTCAATTTAAGTAAATTTTAGAAGTTTCATAACTTATTTTGTATACAAAATTATAATTTACCTACACAAAGACCTTATGGAACTAATCAGAAATATTCGGAGTATTTAAAAATTGCTAATTCTCAAATATTAGTTAATGCACGACAAAACATAAATTACTAGAAAGACGAAGAAATATAAAAATATTCGGTTCAAAGTTACAAAGTTGCATCTAAAATCTATTCATACACGAAACTAAAAATGCCGCCAAATTACGAAACGAAATAAGGTTAATGCATTTGAAACGTCCGGCCAAAAGCATAACCTACGTTGCAAATACCTTACATGGCAACATTTCATTTATAAATAACCGAAAGTTCGCAGTGCGACAGCGCCCTTATTGAGTCGTCCGGCGTTTGAGTTTACGCCCGTGACACTTTTCCAAACACCTCTATGACGGACGGTTTACAAAGACTTGAAACTTGAGGTACAGTCACACAACGTGCAGTATACTAGCCGACAAGTAATACATCGGTGCTACAAATTCAAAAGCGATTGCTGCATGGGTGCGGCATGAATTTTCTATTGTACATACTAAACATATTTCAGATATGGTTCTAACATTTGACTAAAAAGTATTGAATTTCTAAGGCGCGTTCGCGGACAAGTATTGAAATTCGCAAGCGCGCGTATGAACGCGTATTCAAAATGTATGGATCGATATTTTTGCTGACAGCGCGGCCCCTGTACAGCGAGTGTGACCTTTATATTTGTAGGACGTGTGAAACTCCGTACGTGCATGGGAAATTAACTGCCAATCTCTCGGCTAGCTTTGAATTGCGTAAAATTGTTAGTAAGATGTTGTGAATGTAAAGGTGAAGTTCGCTTGGCAGGCTTCTTTGAAGGTGATTGTAAAAGTTTTTACGAATTGGAGCTGCATTAGAAATTTAATTTTATATTTAAAAAAAGATCTTCTACTGCACAATTGACTCGATGAATTAACTTCAGGCTTGTTCTATTTTCAAATTAATAGATAAATAAGTTCATCAAGAGATGGATGCAACGTGTATTTTCCGCCAGTTAGGAACTACGAATATATTTCTAAGAACTGTTTTCCAATTATTCTTAAGTTACCCTTTTTATTAATTGTAATTTGCGGTAATTATTGCCATCATATTAATTATCGTGTCGTTTAAAAGGGTTATCTTAGAAAACAGAGTATATTAGTCCAAACAAGGTTCTTGATTAAAATATTTACTGCTTTATTGCATTTCGAATGTAGGTCATATTCAAATACATACAAACTTTCAAAACGTTAATTATTCATCGCACTTAATAACAGTCAAAACACGACGCAAAATAGTCCCTAACTTTCAAATGAAATTTCAGGCGGTGGAAAATATGTAAAACCCACAACGTCCTTTGCAAATATAATAAAATCATTAAACAATGTTAATTCGGTTAGTAACCAAAGTAAATATGATGAAAATATGCAAATGCTTGAAGTCCGTCGGCTTCGAACGGCGTGCGCAGTCCGCCCACGGCTTAAACGTAGATTTGCAGGAGCAAGGTACAAATCTTCAAATAATTAATGATGTCGGTGCGATCGTTTGCAACCGCATTATTGTTGATAAATTGTTTGGAATTTAGGAAATTGATGGTATCGATTTGTATATAAATTAACGTAATAGCGTCCGTATATTTTATAGCTGTTGTTGGGACTGAGGGTTTAGGAGTTTTTGGTTGATGAGATTCAAGATTTTAGACAGAACTATGGTTATTTTCTGATTCTAATTTACGTATAGCAGCTGCGATATTAAAATCTGTGAATTCGATCGCAGTGTTGAAACATATGTATATCCGCTCATATATATATATATATATATTTTTGTAAATATATCATAATATGATTATCCTTGGTGGTGAATTAATTATTTTTTTTTATTAAGAAGTATATCCGCCTATATACTTCTTCGACTCTTAATGCCAGAGGAATTTTTACCAGTCGACGTTAGGGTGGTGCAGAGATAAACAGAAAGATGCATCTATAAATGGTAAAATCATCATCAGCCACAGGATGTCCACTGCTGAACAATGGGCCTCCCCCAAAGATTTCCAGATACTTTAAGTGGCATCCTGCGACTTTTATGAGATCATCTGTCCACACTGGTGAAATATTATTACTCAACCTATTTTTTGGCGTAGCCCAATAAAATGACATACTAGAGACTAATGTGGAGCCAGGAGTCTAAATATAATATGAGCTTTAAATGCGTTTATATTTTATGGATATAATACACCAATTCGATACACATTAAATATTTTCATAACGTTCAATAAAACTAAATTTAATTTACTCAATAGACTTTATAGTACACCTCCATAAAGACGTAAATGGAACATTCCCATATTTTACAACCACGAAGCACATCTCGCGAAATTTCTCCGCCATATAAAGACACTCCCCAAAACATCTTATGTGTACACAAGATAATATTATTTGACAATATATTTACGATGTATTTGGTATTTTACGTAAAGGTTGTTTGTTTTAGCATTTGCGTTCCTAAATGCGAGATCCGACGTGGGTATTTATTGGAGGAAGGAATTAAGGAAATTATTTTAAAGAAAAAATAATAATATCTTTAGATATATTTACCCTACATACTGGAAAATATAATCAGAATATGTAGGTCGAGTATCGAAAACTGGGACGAATAAGACATTGACATTGTTTAAAATATTTATGCATCAGTGAGTCGTATTTTTCATTAATAAGATTTTTTTTGTTAGCATTATAACGAATAGATTACGATGAGATTGACATTATTTGGATTAATTTCCCTGAATAGAAATAAACACAATCATATTTTGTGCGTATGGTGTCAGTGAATAAACATCATCAATCGTCATGACAACGCAATGCTCACGCATAAATAATAGAATGTTTTGTTTGAGTCTAGTATCTTTCCTTTCAATATAATAATATGATTTTTTTGTATAAGTCAGTGCTGTGAACGTGCTAACCGTATTTGACAGGTCGTCATAAAAAGATGGTCAACAAATTGACAAAATGGATAAAATGGTTAAATAGTGTTTAGTTGTTTAAAATGTTATTTGATAAGCTTCATTATTTCCGCAACATGAGTAGAATCTATTTCGAATACTGTTCATGGAAAGCTGACATTAAATATTTTTGATTTTGCCTTCTAATTATTAATGACGTAGTGACTCAAGGAATTCTTTCTCTATTTTTCTTATCATCATCTACTAGATATACCTCCGTCTTTGACTTCGGGGATGCGGCATACAATGTATTGAGTGTGTATGAAGATATGACATTTAATTTAAAACCCATTGTTTGATATTAAAATCGAAAGCTATTCAAGTGCCAAGGCGCCCGCATCCATATTTAACAGACATGTCAAAATGAACTCGCACATTTAAATGAGCAGACAATGAGATCATTGATTATGAGTGATGTTAACTGAAAACATGAACCTTTCCAATAAATTGAATAACTTATTATTTCGTCTCTGCATTGTAAACAGTCAAACAATAATTATGTTTACTAAAAGAGAACTTATAAATATTAGGTTAGGAGTCAAGTTTGCGGATGAATTTCGAAGAATTAAGTGCCAAGCCGTATTAGTCAACCTACTCCATCCAGCCACATGATATCCATAACTGTAAATAGGCGCATTAAAAATATTTCTAGATTTATTACGGGCTTTTTCATAAGGGCACGGCAAAATGATCCTTACTGCATCTGATGGTAAGTGGAGTGGGGACCAATAGAATGTCGACTGACGAGAGATGATTATCCCTTGGCTTGCATCATGTTTAGTTAATTATTTATATAAAATCGTTGTTACTGACGTCCCGGGTCGGAGTGTGATATTGGGTTTTTCTTCTCAGTATCAGCTCGGAGTCTGGATTTTGTATCCAGTATGGAGATAGGCTCGCCCCCCTATCACATCAGGGAGACGGAATACATACGATGAAAAGTGGGTGAAAAATAAGTGCACTTATTGCGTCTCCGGGCGGATAAAAGATATATCTTACCAACAATCCATTTCAAAATTTCTCCAAAAAGCTACTATCAATTTATTAAACCTAAGATCGAATTAGAAATCTCCCTTGTGGCTTATCACCTGTCACTTAAAATTCACATTATAATTAGAACAGACAAAGGCAATGTTAATTTTTACTCTAAAACGTACAACGAAAAAGGCTCTAATGCCAAAGCAATAAAACGGCCAGAGCGTTTTTATTGACAGGCATTCCGTTTAAAAATGCTCCCAAAAGAGTTTTTGTCCTTTGAGACTTGGCGAATGAAAATGCAAATTGAACCTCGTCCGTACCAACGGCATTGTAATTATAAAAACTTTGAAAAGGCTCTAAATAAAACAGTTGTAGGTAGACGTGGAATCTGTCGTTTTGTTAAGCCCGCTTTGATTGAAATAGCTAACCTATATTCCTGTAATAGTTCTGTGATGGTTAAGGTAAAGGATTTTCATTAATTTTTTTTAATTTATTTTTCATGACGAGACGAGCTTGGCGTTCGTGTCCGCCCATAAACAGTAGAAACACCCATCCAACACGTTGAATTACAAAGTATTGCTTGGTATTCCACTACGCTCGCCATCCTGAGACATGAGATGTTAAGTTTTATTATGTCCAGTAGTTACACTGGCTACAATGTCCTTCGAACCGGAACACAACAGTATCTATACACTGCTGCTTGGCGCCAGAAATAGACATTGCGGTGGTACCTACCCAGGCGGACTCTCACATATGAGAGACCTACCACCAGTAAGTTTATAAAGTAAACGATGGTTTTAATATTTTTGGCTAGTTTCTAGAAGATAGTTTGCATTCTATCAAAATTCGTTTGTTACGTATCACTGGATTATCTACCTTTCTTGCTAAACAATAATGTAGATATTTGAATGTGCAATTCTTATGCGGGTTTAAAGTATAATAAGGTCTGTTAGATTAGGAGTGGATTAATGTCTAAAGGTGATAATGTCAATATTGCTGTTTTTTATAAGCTTCTTTTTTGCCAATCCGAATCTCAAAACATACAGTCTATACAATATTAGATTATAAAATAGGCGAGTGAGTCTACATTGATGTATATTCTATAAACACGAACGTGCATATAAATTATTTGTTCAAATTCTGAACTAAAATGGCAACCAAAGCGTCACTGTTTTAACGTATTTATTCACGTGATCAACAAATAATTTTACTGATTTTACTAATACTTTTTATTCACATTCAGGCTTACACTTAGATTCGAGTTATTAATATGAGCGCCACTCCGTGCATAACCACACGCTGTCAATGTTGAAATACTAGTTAGGTGTACGGACTGCAGTACAGTTGAGTCGAACACAATGAGTGTACGTAACGCCAGATCTAGTACGCAGTTCATATATATCGACGCGAGTCTAAAATTCAAAAATATTTTGTATAAAACTACCGTCAGCTGCCGTGGCGTAGTTTGGCTTGCTTTATAATGCCTAAACACTTTGTCTACGCGTCTATTCGCTCAGTTTTGCATCACAAAAGCCCGCCGTGCAATTTATTTTAACAAAATTCACGAGTAGGAGCATGTTTTTCGTTTTTGCATATTTTCACGTTAATGAATGTTGGTTGACATCCATCTATGCTATTAATATTTATGGATAATTATACTGCACCCCGAAGGAGCTCGGACGGTCCACATGCAAAACGGTTTTCCTTTGAACCTGCGCGGCCGGGTAATTAGGTTGGGGTTTTATTTATTTGCATATGTATTAACACATTATTTATAAATTCAGTTTTGACTTTGATACGTTGGAAAGTTTGGTATAAAGAGAGCAATTTATTTAAATATAAGTATTTATTTTGAATAAGTAATTTATGTTAGGGTTTCTTAATTAAAGTAATGTAAGAGTTGCCGAATAACAAAACCAATTGCTTCAGTAGAGCTAACTAGCCATGCATCACAAGAAAATTGATTAACTTACCTTTGAAGCAACAGTCACAAAAAGATGTTCAAGTTTTCATTTTAAACGAATTCTCGTACACAATAAAGAAAATATAATGCCGAAATTAGTACAATAATCGAAAGAACCTCTCAACATTCCGAGACGAAATTCTATCCTTTGTTCTCGTCAAAAATTTTCATTTAATTTACAACAGAATGGTGGCCGCAAATTACCGGAGATTTCGCCTTTCTTTATTCTTTTAAGCGTTTTGTAAAATTGTCCACGTCCACTTAAAGATATTAAAAGGGGGGCAAAAACAGCTAATGTTAGTTAATCGAGCCACAACTCTCTATTTATTTGAAGCTATTAACTCGGTTTCCGTACTGCGTTTACGTTTTTGCTGTAATTGTCTCGGAGAGAGGTTGCTTTTGACCTTTCTTTGAAAAAACAATGACGTAGTAAATTGCTTACTATAAATAACTTACTATACAGCGAGGGACGAACGGGCGAGATTAGAGGTTAAATGAGTAAATCTTATTGACATACTGAAAATAAAAAAGTTTGTAGTGACCTTTGGATTTGTAAATGCAGAAACTGCTAAATGGATTTGTATGGAAAATGACTAAACTTTTAGTGGAAAAGAAGCTACAGACGTTTCATTTTGCAAAATCTTTATGCCATGACAATTCTACAATGGAAAATACGAAAAAATAATTAAAACCAATGGCGATGTGAAATTTCTCATCATAGAAAGGTCTGAATAGCGAATTCAGAGTGTTGTATATTTTATTTTGCTTTCTTAATACTACAGAATTGTTATACCATTCACCGACTACGTATGCACTGGAATAAATTTAAATTCCACCACGTAATTCAAACTTTTGTCACCTTTCCAATCCCAAAATATGCATACTTTATTGACGCGAGTTAATCATCAAATAGCTGTATAAATTTTAAAATAATCTTCCGTTCCGAACCGAATAACTGAGTTATTTCATTAATGTCGCATGCTGTATTTACATATTCCGAATTCGACGTATTACTAAATCAACATAATATAACTAAAATACATCAAAATACGTCATTTCGTTATGCAATTTTCAACTCGTTTATTTGTATCAAAGTCAATTCGGAATATAACTGCACTCCGATGTGTTTTCGTCTATTGAACGTTAAATTTCAATTTAATTGGTATTCATTTTTATATTATGCTTTCGATATTTAAAAAGGTTTGTCTATATTATTTCGTTTTCTAATCTTTATTCCCAACCAATTACGTTGGGATTTAAACTTTACTCAATTCTTTCGTTCTTATTTCAAATTATTTTTTTTTACGGCCCTATCCCTTATTCCTTTAGTAATAATAAAAACTCCTCAATCAAATATGTTTTCAAACACAGACATAATCTCAACACTCAAATCAGTCAAGAGCTGAATTAAAGCAACGAATGCAAACTCCTCAGATCCACAATCAGCCCAGCGTAAAATAGGACGTTTGAAATCTCGCAAATCGACAGAACGATGCACCGAACAGCTGCTCTCAGCATATGCGGGAAGGGCAAATAGACATTAGGCATTGCGAAAATCTATGCACTCTGAATTATAGAGTTTCTAATTATATGCATTATGCAGTTTGAAAATCAGCGTCTAGGGTTCGTATTAGTAATGTAATTGGGTAGTTACATCGTCATGTCTAAAGTAAATCAGATATTAATTGAATATAATTTGAAGTTTCTACAATGGTAAATTTTTACTGTAATGTTTTGTTGCTGTACGAATTCTTTAAAGATATCATACAATGTTCTGCGGGAGTCTGTTTGAAATAAAAAATTGTAAAATGAAAGTATATCATGAAAGTATAATAATCCTTATAATATTTTATTAAGATATATATTTTTTGTCAGTAAAATATTTTTAATAAATAGTCCACTCTTCGAGAGTAATCCCTGCAATAAAACTTTTGCTCGCGACTTCATCCGTATGAAATAGTTTTCTGGAATAAAAGTCCCGCCACATATTTTTGCGGGCTAGTAAGTAGTCTATTTCCTTCCCAGGGTCTCAAAATATCTTTATATCAAATTTCATCGAAATCTGTTGGGTACTTTATCGCGTTCAGGCAGGCAGACAGATGTGGCCGGGGTCTTTGTTTTAAAATAAATATATTTTAAAATATATTTTTTATTACTTTTTAAGGGAAATAAATCCGTATATGATTGTTTTGTAACTTTAGCCATTTACGCAGCGCGTGCAACGGGAGTTCTCAATTTTTTCCCCGTTTTTGCAACATTTTTCATTGATGCTCGGCTTCTATTGGTCATCGCGTGATGTTATATAGCCTTCTTCGATAAATAGGCTAGCGAACACTATAATAATTTTTCAATTCGAACCTGTAGTTCCTGTAGCTCGTTCAAAGAAAAAAACAATCTCTTCAGTTTTATATAATAGTACAGATATAGATTAGTATGTGTAAAGTTAAATAAACATAGCTATTAGCTAATAATTAACTTAAAAGTCATAGAGAAATACTAATAAAAAACTCGCTCATTTTACTATCATCCAATATATTACAACGTAAAGAATGGTTTTGAATAACTAATGAATGTTTCGGCATAATTTACAGTTTTGTCCCAGATTGCATTCTCTGAGTTTAATTAAAGAATAATTTAGCTGTCTCGATGGGACTTAATTATGTATTTTGTTATTTAAGAAATAGGGTTCGATGTTCACTGCGTTTGTTAGATGTATCAAGTGTTGCTCGCGACTTTGTCCATGTTAAAGACGTTTCCAGAGATAAAAGTGCCAAACCATACTTTTTTCGTTATAAAATGACTAGATGATAATCGGAGATTTATTCTATGGGGGGGCCAAGTTTCATTTAAATAAGTGCAGCGGTTTCTAGGTTTACTATAACCAATGTCAAATATGTTACAAAATAAATGGCAATGAGTTTTATCTACATTACCTGTCAACATTTTTACTAAAAGTAATTTTTACTAAAGCTGAAGAGTTTGTTTGTTTGAATGCCCTAATTTCAGGAACTACTTGTTCGAATTGAAAAAATAAATTAGTGTTTGATAGCCTATTTATCGTGGAAGGTATAAAACATATACTATGACCAACGGAAACATAAATAAAAAATGTTGCAAAAATGGGAAAAACTTACACCATTTAAGAGCTTCCGTTGCGTGCGCTGCGTAAACGGTTAAAGTTACAGAACAACCATATATTAATAATATGGCGGATAAAATTTTCCTAACTATGATACATGCGTTAATCATTAGATACGTTATCTATATATTCGATGATCATTATTTTCTTGATCACTCATTGTGGACACCAGCAAGTAACTGGCAAGAAATAACACTTGTAATGATTAGGTAATCATTTACTTCACAGGCACGGTAGAAAAAAATTACCATAGCATAGTTGAGGGCTTAACAAACTAATCAAAAAGTGAAATTAGACTGAATCCCGACACTGAGAATTATCTTTTATAAGCACTATGTATTCTCACCCGCCTAGACTCCGCACACGTCACTATGACGTTTGTGTTCGTTTTAATTCCTTACTCATGGCACGGTTGCGACATTTTGAAGACACTTTCCCACCCTCACATCCACCACTACAACTGTAAGCCAGAATCAGCAGTGGCACGCATTATATGACACTGAGCAATGAAGTTCGGCGAGTCTCAGGGAAAACTAATTTGTCATTATCCCGCAACGAAATTAATCAAACAAAAAGATAGGGAGGAGTTGGCAAAAAGTACAACTAATAAAAATTAAGTTGCAATAAAAAATCTCGAATAAGTCTTCTACTTTTTAAAAAGAAAACATTTAATCATTCAAATCGAAAATTCTCAAAAAATCAGAAAAATATTCATAGCTCGTAAACTATGAAAAATCGCGGAACATACATGGGGGTGATTCGGATACCCCAAGGGGTGCTCTATCTCTGGACCTCCGCTTGACAATACTTTCTGCGAAACCCTGTATATATGATTTTTGAAGTCCAATAATAAACATTATAAACGGCAAACCAAACTTATATGGAGCCAGGGACACAAAGAAAATCATACGAAGAGCCGAAAGGTTCAGTGAAGCGCCACAGCCATTCATTTGGACGACAGCCGTCAACGTTTGGGTCGGGTTAGGGCGGACCCAAACGTTCATTAACCGATGATATCGGCATGACATTAAACGATCTCTTTGCCGATTGGAAGTCGGACGTTATGCCGGCTTAAACAGTGATGGGCTATTGCATCTGGGAATGATTATGGAAAATAGTTACAGGAATGATTGCGTTGGAAGTATTGTTCCAAAAAAAATATGATTAGACTATGTTTTTATAACATTTAACAATTTGGCACGTATACAAGTTAATGGATACAACTGAATTAGAATTATCACCCCATACGACATTTTGCTTAACCTATCAAGGTTCAATAAAATCGAAAATAAAAATTATGTTATCCTTTTTATTCAAACGCTGTAAATTTATATCTTCTGAAACTTTTTCACCAATTTCATTACGATTGCATGCAACATATGTAAAACGTCGCAAAACAAACAGCGAAATTAAATGATTCGATCAAAAATCATGACGTCGGCGCAAACTCGGCTGAATCAATTAATTCCTTTGCTTTTCACGTGAAATCTGCAATCGTTGGACAATGCGAGTCGGCATGATGGACTGGCACCGTGTCCAATGCATTTAGCGACGGTTACATTGTCGTAACTTACGCGGGAAATTCGTGGCCATTTTAGATTTTTATTTTCTAGAACTATTTTCAAATTGATCAATTATTTTTGTGCCAATATTTCATTTTTAATGCTAGAGTAATTCATTGGTTGCTATAAAATTGTAATCATTTTATTTTATTTTAAAGTTTATTTATTTTGTGTTAAAATATCGTACCATGTTTTTTGATACACTGTTACGGGTGATGTTTGAATCTAAATAACATTTTTATTTGTAATTGTCATTCCTTATTCATTAAATATTGTACGAATTAAGACCTTAATGCATATCTATTTAGCAATAACTCACATTTTTGCCAACATAATTAACGACAATATCATAATTCATTTCACTAAAAATCACAATGACATAGCGAAAGTCGGCTTGTTTGGTCTTTCACAATGATTAATGGAAGCCTGTGACTCTTTCATTTCGGGTACTTTCGGTTAATTACGTACCTTGTCGTGTTGGTCCGACATTAGGCGTGTATACCGGGCTGGACCTTTTGTTTTTATGTAATTTTGGAGATGCTGATGTAATGAAAATGTATAAGGAAATATATTGTCGGTATCAAGAATTAAGAGGAAGTAGATACTGAATTAGGATTTAATATTAGGTGTAATAAAGCCAATTTTCTGTGCGTCGATAAACAAAACGTTGGTAATAAGTTAAAGTCATGAGATAATTCATTAAGATTATTATTTTATGTTTACGCGAATATAAGACATTGGAATAAAACAATTTTACGGATTTTATCACGGTTATTTTTATTATTATTTTCTCGACGACAACACCGTAGTCCGCGCCGTGACCATGAAGGCTGTAAAGTCTTCGAAACGTCGGGAGAAAATAATAATATGAATAACCACGATGATATCCGTAAATAGTTTTATTTCATTTTTGTTAATTAAGTTTGTAAATAATAAATAATAATATCAGCCCTGTATTATATACTGTCCCACTGTTGAGCACGGGCCTCCTCTACTACTGAGAGGGATCAGGCCTTAGTCCACCACGCTGGCCTAGTCCGGATTGATAGACTTCACACACCCTCGAATATTCCTATAGAGAATTTCTTAAGTATGCAGGTTTCCTCACGATGTTTTCCTTCACCGTTAAAGCAAGCGATAATTCACAAAGAATTAAAAGTTCAAAAAAAAATTTAAAAGTTTAGTAGGACTTTATTTATTTATCTCCGCATCAATGCAAAGCTATCAAACTTAGTGCATTTATTAATTGTTATTTTCTTTGTTGCAGGTAAGTTCCAAGAAAAAACATGCTTAAAGCAACGGAATTCCAGTCTAAAAATATATTTCCACGAATTCTCAAGTATAAATAACTTTATTATCATAAAATCATTCAAATGAACTTAAATTTTCTATTAGAAAATCATCGTGTCTCTAACTGCGCGATTTTAAACCTTATTAATCTATTCAGTTATTTTGAATAATAATAATGATTTATTTAAAAACTCCGTATCAGAAAGAGTTATTTATAACTAATTACAGTAATACATACGTGTTTGGCTATAAACAAATAGCATGTAGAATCTCCAGTCTTACTAATACACATTAAAATATTAATAAGGTACAACGTTGCTCAACACAAATAACTACTACAATAGGAGGTATTTATCAACATATTTTCTTATCCATAGTCTTTCACATTATAAAAATTTTAATCCACAAGCTATTCATAAAACTGAATATGAAATTTCGAAAAGGACTAATCTCATAAATATAAAATATGTAGAAATGTTTATATTATAATAAAAAATAACAACAAAACTTCTATATTTTTTTATTGTTAAATGAACCCAAATTATAACCCAATAAATATTTTTTTACTACTGTAGAAACAATAAGTTTTTTCAACATCCTGAATAGTTTACATTTTCAGACAAATGCCCTTTTCGGAATTGCAAATTCAATTGTTTTTTAAACTTAAATACCACCTCAGCATCCTGCGAACCTCGACGTATACCTTGATATTTCCACTAATATCCTAACTTTGTAATCTCACAGTTTACAAGCACCAGCTTATTACAGTTAATTCTCAGTTTCATAGCTTCAACATTTGTTTTCTGAAAGTTGGTTAATTTCGTTAAAATGTAACGTGTTGCAATTTTGACGTGGACTTTATGATCTTATATTTAGGGGCCACTATTAACTGACGTAAGTGGTTTGATTCTAAATGTTTGTGATTCATTTTGTAACGTTCGTGTAAGTAACGAACGATTTCCTATTATACATATAGAAAGAAAAAACATTTATTTGCACTACAGGGACGGATACAACCATTTATAACAAGATACAAAAGAAAAACAAAAATAAATAGAGGTTTTGGGTAAAGTACATCCCATGATATTGCCGAAAAGGTTGTAGTTCAGCACTAAATGCCGGGCAAGGTGTGCCTGGCGCTGGTTTTCAACTGGAACCTTCACCTAGTGGAAGGAAAATATCACAATTGATATATTAGAATAGTATATTATAACACGCAATTCAACGATTGAAATATATAAGTGACTTTAGTTTTAGTATTATCATTATCATGTTTACGGGTCAATTTAATTCCTTATCTAATATACATTTTACTCATAATCATAACGATCCTTAATCTTATATCCATTAATCATATATTTCTATAGCTTCATAATATTATAAAATTCCTATTTATCAACATTTTTCAGTTTGGAAATAAGCTTCCGTCTCGAAGAATTACACGGCATATTAAAATATTTCACGTCCTACAATATTCCTTATCTAGCTCGTGTCGCAATAACCCTGAATCCTATGTGAGCTGTCGAAAGCCTCCGGTACACTCCATTATCGTCCTCCAAGCCCAGCTCTTCTCATAATGGAATATTAGATTCTACCTTAAACCCACCTCATGCAACCATTTAAATTAGATCTCTAAAATTTACCACACCCTCCTTGGACGTTCGGGGTGAGCGTAGCGCGGGGGACAAGGCGGGTCTTGTTACGCTGGCGACATTAAGCAATGTGTTTGTTGTGGGGATTCGGAGTATGTTTACTCCAGCAAAAGTGTTGACGTGTGATAAGGGACTGTAATTGGAAAATTCTATATAAATACGCTTCTGATTTTGTTATGATCAAAGCGTTATCTGTTTATTTTTTGAATATATTTCGGGTTTCTTTTAAGGTTAGAATGTGGACCTTTTGCCTTATGGTATTGATGTATCCTGGGTGGATTGAATTGTGTTTGGTTTTAGTAAATAAATGACAGATAAAACCTTAAAAAAGTGACCTGTTTGAAAATAAGTAAGCAGTGAAACCGACAAACAAACGTAAACAGTAACTTATTTTGAAACTATTGAGAAATTACCCCCAAAAATATAATTGCAATAAAGAAGTATGATACAATTTTCCTGAAATAATTCTATATATGCAGACCTGTGTTCACAAGTAACAAAATCTTCAATAAAATATCTAACAATCTTACGAGAAATACTGATAACAAAATAATACTAACGCATGATATTTAGACGTAAACATCAGAATAGATATTTCATACAAGACACCGCTAATGATGTAGGCAGTTTGGATAATGGAATATTAGATTTATTCCTTCAAGCACAAATACATCGGCTCATTAATTATAAACAAGAGAAAGAAAATCTTACCGCCTCGGACACAAGTTACGTTTTTGGTTAACAAATGATGTAAATTGTCAAAAGAAAGTTATATAATAGTTTAGAATGGTATTGGAAATTAAAAACTTTTACAAGGAAAATTAAAGCAATACGTCAAGCAGGTAATCTTATAGTGATTATAATATTTATTTTTTCTTTACACTATACAGTTGCCATGTTATAGTGAAAGTGAGGTTGAGTTCGTGGTTGAAATAATTAATAATCATGGATATTTCGCCTTTAAAATTTCGTCATATTAAATTTTAAAGGCCGAAATATCAACTGCGAGAAATCACTAACTAGACGCTTTAGTTACAGATTCCTTAACTCCGACACTGATTGTGCGAAACTCGACGCTATCAACATTTAGTTTTATGAAACAATTTTAATCCTACTTTTTAATTTGTTATTTTATTTTAAGTGATATGTAGTTATTGCGTTCAGTGACCTGGGATAAAGTTGTAAATGTGTTAATAAGTAATAAAAGGTATAAATTCAAATAGAATACATGTGTATTATTCTCGACATTTTTATGCTTAAATATTTAATCAATTAAACTCAGCTCGATAGTATGAAGGTTGTCTGAAAGACATCGCCGATAGCAATAGCATCGCCATTAGAACGGTTTTATTTTTTATTTTAAAAGAGTTTTCAAGTTTTCTTGTAAATATGATTGTTATATGCTTATCTTTTATATTTTATAGTGTTATACAGGCAGGGTTTTAAATATACACTGCCTTAATATGAATACGTCTGGGGATGCTTGTATTTAATACATATCGCACATTTGTCAATATAAAAAAATATATAATGTTATATAGGCAAAGTATTAAATAAACACAGTCTTTAAATGTTCAAAAGTTCGGGAATGCTTGTATCTTTAACCGGTCAGCATTTCCTATGGACTTCGCTTAACATCCGATGAAGTGAAGCACCTTGTCGTGTCACAATAAAAAAATGCGTATAAAATTGTCCATGGTTGCTCCAAATATAAATTTATATCAAAATACTGCATCTCAATGCTCGGCAAAATTAGGCAGCAAGCTTGAATAAAATTTAGAAAATAGCTCCATCGTTAACTTAAAATATTTCGTACGTTTGACAAAACAAAGTGCTACGCTCTCACAGCGACATATTTCCTCGAGCAATAAAATCCACCAATTCCAGTAATTCTACAAAGACAAACAGAATTTACGCTACCATGAAAATAACGTATGTCCCATAAAACCACTCGCCTTATGTCACTTATCACAGATAACCCACTTACAGAATTATATGGAGGAAGTTTTTTTATTCGTCTTTTTAATAAGTTGCTATATTATTATAACGTAGATATTAAATAAATAGCAGATTAGAATTTATGAAAAGATTATATTGACGATTGGTATTATTATGATATTGATAATCGTACAATGTAGATAATCTGATCTACAACAGCAATAATGAATACATATTTCGGTATGAACAAAGATAAATTGGGGCTGATGGTTTTGATTTAAAACTATGATTGACGATATGACAATTATACACAAAACAATTCATTAATCTGTAGTATAGCAGCTTTAGTTACTGACTTATAAAAATAATCCATCTATCCAGTTTAGTTTTTTCTGGTTACGTATTCTCCACTCCATCAAGCCTAGTTACATCGAGTTTGCTCCCGTAATAGAAACTTCTTAGTTAATTTAACGAATACGAACAAACTGTATGGCAGAAACTAATAAAACAAACGATTCTACTAGTTACACCTAAAATGAGTAATTCCGCTACAATTCATCAAATCGTTCCCAACACTGTCTAACAAATACGGTGGCTAACTCGACGCGACTAAGTCCATTCTGGCTCATTTCTTAGTCTGGGATATCTTGCAAAGGGATATAAGCTGTATCGTCTACGAGGTTTAGTTCAAAATCGTGTGCATTCACCATTGTGTATGTAAGGCGACTGTTTGCAGTTACATTTGTAATGAATTCGACGCAGGGGTGGATTTAGTTCACGTGCCATGTGGTTCCTTTTGTAATACTTTTGCATCGTGTACGATTTTGAACTTAATTTACATTCTGTATGCATTACTGGCAACCTCATTACATATGTTTGCAATGTTTCCGAAATAAGTTTGGCCGGTATTCCATAATTTCCTCTTTAGGATTTATATTATGTCTTTTGTGTCTAAGTTATGCAACCAGATTAACTAATTCTATATCATCAAAATTGTTTTCCTCAGTGCTATTAACATTACATGATACTTTAACACTTTCTTAATTCTAGTTTTCATACGGATACATTTCTTCTTGATGTTAAAAATCTTTAATGTCTTGAACGAAACTACTAAACACATTACCGCAAACATTTTTTTAAAATCTTGATAAATCCAGTTTACGTCAACCATCCATCCAATTGCAGTATCTACCAGCCATTAACGCCATTTTTGTTATCTTTACTATCATCAAATTTACATCAACCACCTAATTGCATTCAGTATCTACCAGAATACATGAATATCAATCCACCAATTCCATTCTTCGTATTGGACCTACCTCCCTACATATCTGGATACGGCGTTCATTTAGAGACACCTCGCATCTCAAGTGCTGTACGCTGAAGTAATAATTACTCGTGATTCTGCCGGCAAATTACCCGGCACAGTACACCGAGACGGAATTTCGACTGCGGAATCCGCTGAATAGGCTGTATTCATTCGAATGAAAACTTTATATTCATGACTTTCACGTACGGTCATTGTTGATTTGATATCGTTTCTGTTGGTACTTTAAATTAAATCAGTGGAAATGTTGTTTGTTGTATTAATGTCAAGAATTTAATTGGATATTTTAAAAATATCCTTCTTTCTAATATATTACATGTAGTAAGTAGTATTGGTTTCGACGATCTAAACTTTTATAATTTTTATTTATTAAAAGGAACAACTCACAAAACATACATCCATACTTGGTAAAACAAGGTTTCAAACGAAATGGGTTAATGTCAAAATATATATTTATAATTTTCGAATTTTCGAAATTCTTCAAACTTTTAAACCAGCTTATTACCTCCTAAAAGTAATGATACGATACTCTCCTATAATATACGTTTCTATAACGCGAAAGTCATCAAAGGCGACAAACACCCAATAGGGGAAACTTCATAAGATTTTGTTTGTGAAAATACCGTCAATGCAAGCCAGTTCTAATTAACTAGAGAGTTTTGCATAAAATTGATTTCATTATACATTGACCCAATAACTTTCGGTAACGGTTTCTTCCCTTGAATATTCTTTTGACTAAGCCAAGCTTGATTAACTTTTCTCGTTTAGAGTGTAAATGAATATTTTGGTGCCAAAGACCTTTGATGCTTGGACCTTTGAGGAGTATTTGGAGCTAAATTTCATTTTGGATGTATAAAGAGATTCTATTTGGATTAGATTGTATTTATTAGATATCATGATGCCTCGGTGGCGTAGTTGTATTGCATGTCCGGTACAATAGCGCTCTGAGGTCCTGGGTTCGAATCCCGGGTCGGGCAATGTGATATTTGGGTTTTTCTTCTCAGTATCAGCCCGGAGTCTGGAATTTGTGCCCGATATGGCGATAGGCTCGCCCCCCATCACGTCATGGGACGGAACATACTTGGCGAAAAGTGGGTGCCCTAGTTACTCCTCTGCATACCCCTTCGGGGATAAATGCGTGATGTTATGTATTAGATATCAGGTTGTGTAAGTTAATATTTTGTCATGTATATTATGTATCGAATTCTTTCTCTAACAATGAACGTATAATAATTTTTAGAATATATATAAAAGACGTATTCCTCCTACCGAAACGGCCGGCATCACATCTCCATGCCTCCTGATATTGCAGATGTTCAAGTGCGACGGTGATCACTTAAAAACAGGTGATGCTCGTTTGCTCCCCCCCCTGTTTTATAACACAAAGAAATATATATATTTAGTGGTAAATTCACATTATGCCTTAGGTCACACTTCGTCTATTGACACCATCCACGGCATTTTATAAATAAATCTACTAAAAAAAATCCACATAATACCATGATTTATGGTGACATTAGTAACGTCCCACATCAATTGAGCGGACTGTCCTGCGTAAACACTGCAGTCATCGACAGCCGTCAAGCTTTGTCGTTTTATGCGCTGACGGATTACATCACACTCCAATACGCAGTGATTGCAGGCCAGTTGTCATCGTCTGTTCCGATAAATATTGGTTGTATTGTCGTCTCTAATTCTGTGAATTAAGGTCTGTTTTGCATTGATTTTCAGATTGACATATAAAGTCGTGGAGGTTAGATATGTTTTTGAAATAAAAATATTTTTTCATAATGTAACTTCAAGATTGCATTTGTTTCACACAACAATCATTTGTTATCGAAACTGTAAATACGGGATGCACAAAGAAACGCGGTGTAGAATGGACTGTTTATTTATATAACATGCCAGTAGTGTTGAAATATTATTTTACAAGTACGTACAAACACTACAAATAATTAACACAAATGATAAACATACATTACAAAAACAAATTAGTTCTTACGCAAATTATATATGTCCCAAAAATTAAATTAAGTAACATCCAAGAAAAGGCAAATAACCAAATCACCTTAACAATATCTTCAAAAGGAAAAAAATCCAACATCCGAAAATACAAACGGGCGGAATTAACTGAGCGGCCCGGTCGGCAATTATTCTCTGTCGACGAGTACACGGCCGATATTTTTCGTTGCTTGTAATTTCGTGATGTTTGCGCCGGGCCTGCATATTGCCGCTGTCTGATAATTTATTGTACCACATTCAAATTTATTGATAAATGACAACAATCGAAGACTCCGCTTTGTTCGAATTTATTTTAATTGGTTAACTATTTGCGTTTGGTATTTCGATGCGAATTCAAAATCGCGTCTTAAATATTCTTAATGTAGATCTTATGTCGTTTTATTAACGTATACTTTACTTTAATATTCGATTTATTTGATATTTGTATTTTATAATTAACGCTGGCACATTAAAAAAATATATGGTTTAGAAAAACTCGTATTTAAAAGTACTGGAATTATTGAAAAGAAACGCTATTTCAAACACTTAATCACGAAATTGGATTGCATGTTAATCCGAGGCAATGAAAAAAATAAAACGAAAATGGAATACACATTTAATTTTAATACATCGGCATCGCGATATTTAATCCTCTTAATGATAAATGGAATAAAACATGCGCGTAAATATTTGTAATACTTATAAAAAATATTTTAATTATGGGAATTTCAACCTTACACGACCCATATCATACGTACTTACGTAAATAAATACTTGTTACGCATTATCGTTTATATTTTGCGTATAATTAGTATAAAATAGAATACAAAAATATGTTTGTAAATGTATATTTAAAACATTCAGTAATTATAATATAATTTTGTTCAGACTATTAGGTTATTTCCTATTTTTAAAGCAGTTACTAAGATTAAGGGCCTGTTTAACATCAGTAATTTCTACTCTTCGAAAATATTATAAGACGACCAAATTCTAAAGTCACGCTGTCGACTACGCTCCCAAAGGAATGAGAACTATCTACATTAACCGTCCAATACAACTGATAATAGCATTAGTATATTGTGAAACAGGGCCTAAAATTACTATTCCAGAAAGATCTAGAGCGGTTAAAATAACTTGAATATTCCCCGCAAAAATATGACAGAATATTCGGCAGTACTAGTACAAACTGCACGTAATAACTGCGAATCGTTTGGGCCGCACCGCAAATCTAGCTGCCAGAGAGCTGTCCATCGCATACTCTGTGGTCACTAAGAACATTGAGCTTATCCGCTCACTCCATTTACCGTTCCCGGTATTGTCGTGTGACTGTTCAGCGGTTATTGAACATAGCCGAGCATTTATTAGATATACCCAATGGTCTGTAACCGATGAGCGGATTTGTCGATGTGGTTTGATTGTGATGTTATGAAGTTAGACGAAGAGCCTTTGATGCGTTGGCTATGGTAGGTGTCTACTGTCTAGTGCGAGGTTTGAGTAAGTGTCATCGCTTTGAATTTATCAAGCACTATTGTTGATTTGTATCCATTGATAATTCTCCTAACATGTTTGTTAAACTGCGTTATATCGAACCCTTATCGGAGTAAGCTGAGGAAGAATGGAGAGTTACTGATGCCTTGAATGTGTTTTACTGGTGGTACTAATATATGAGAGACCGCCTGGGTAGGTACGCAATGTCTATTTCTGCAGCAGCAGTGTGTAGTCTCTGTTGTCGGCTTGAAGGACATTGTAGCCAGTGTAACTATTGGACATAATGAGACTTAACATATCACGTCTCAGAATGGAGCAGTGGAATACCAAACAATACTTTGTAATTCAAGGTGTTGGATGGTGTTTCTACTGTTTATGGGTCGTGCTTACCATTGAGCGAACGGGAAGCCCGTCTTGTCATTCAAAGCAATAAAAAAAACTATCCAAACAATATTTCGTCATTTGACGAGGCAAGATAAAAACACACGTATGCCAGTAATAATATTTCTCTTATTCGATTGGACTGAAGGTTGTTCGTCTGTCAATGTCTATTTCTTTTTCTGTCCGTACGTAGGGCGTAATACGTTTCTCCTTTACTGTAATCAAATTCAATAACACGCATTCAGTTCACGTCTAGACTTGTCGGTTGCCATAATTTTTAGGTTTTCCGGATATTTTATGGTGCATTTTTGTCCTCTTAAGCTAAATTGGGGACACGTAATTTAGTATCATATAATAATTTAAGATTTTTAAAGGTAAACGAGTGGAATTAGCCTTCTATATATTTAAGGTGATTTATCTTTAAAGCTGGATGAAAAATTGGAATCATTTATTGAACTATCGGCAATGTCAATCAATCACAGTAACATAAATAGAGAAAGATTTTTTTTCTCTTCGCAGAAGAGGAACATATTATCACAAGTTAAATTGAAAACAAAAGTGCATAAATAAAGATAGAAAAAGAAAAAAATACCGAGTCACACGGCCCGTTCATGCATATAATACTATCAACAGCCTATCAAATTATTACATGTTGAACACATTGTCCTGTTTTTATTGTCGAACAAATGGCTAACCCATATCAGAGAAGTTATTTCGACGTGTCCCCAACAATAATACATCTTTATTTCGCACGAAAGTACCGGCAGCAGTTATTGACAACAACAGGTGTTGCCAGCCGCCAAATAATTCAGTTTATTGCCAACGTCGTATTGACGAAAATTATATTTACGTTGGGGATGTTTTAGATTAGTTTTGGGTCTATATACTCAATGCTGGTAGTTAATTTCATCTAAAATTATTCTGTTACTCATTTCTTTGTCAGATATGGTGATGAGATTCTCCATGTTTAGCATCTTTTAGAAATAAAATGTTATTTAATATAAACTAAATTTATTTTAATACAAAAAACATCGAATCAAAAACAAAAACTACGTTTAAAGAATGCAAATAAAACAAATTCGATTTAAGTACCAAAAATGTTTGACGTTACGAAATTCGAATAACAAAAATGGCCGAAACAAAATGGCCGCTTGATAAAGTTGGACGGGCGCGTGTTTACGACGCACGTTTAAAATATTTGCCGTTTACAGCGCCGATGTTAGATCGAGCTGAAATATTGTCATGGGACGATACGGCATGTCGTTTAGTTCCCGTAAACTGGTTATCTTTGCGATTTTTCTTTGTGGGAGATTTAGGGCGTGTAAACTATTGCTGACCCGTGTTTGTGTAAACATGTGTTTATTTTGACTTCTTGGTTTAGAGTCTAATAAATAAAACCTATGTCGTCAAAATGGTTACATTTGTTGGCATAATCTTGAGTAGGTATTGGGTGACTAATATTGCCATTTGTATGTAATTAAATACAAACTAGGAATTGGGGTAAATCAGTTTTTAAAGTATGTTGTGTAACCGATTTTATCTCCAAAATGGAATCTTGAAGACAACTGGCGCTGCGCGAGCCCGTAAATAATCGTTTAAATACTCGACTTTCCAAGAACAAAACTGTATATTATAGTTTATTGTTTTTCTCAGCAAAGATACTTAAACATTAAAATAAAACAAGCTTTTTTTGTTGTCAGTCCATTCAATTTAACCTAAAAAGAGGTCTATTACTATATGACGGCAAAGTATTGATTTCCTTGCTCTCAGGTTATCCACTCACTCCTTTTCCCTCTCCTACGAAATAGGAAGGTATATCCACCTATAAATTGTTTACAAGATATCACTTTACAAGCCAGAAGCGTTGGACACGAACCTTAATAATGCAAGGTTACGATGCTCTCCGAACCAGTATCGTATAAATATTGATCCAAAGGTCAACGACTTCACTTACTAATCCGGTTACTATATTTTTAGATCTTGTTACATCATGGCCCATTAAACGGGCAAGTGTCTGATAGTAAGTGATCAACATCGACATTACAAGAATGACTTGCCGATCTAAGTAAAATTAAATAGGACATCTTTGGCAGTCTTATAGACTTGTCACGAAACTGAACGGCAAACCAAGTCCTTTTGACTAAATAGTATGATCTTAAAATCGGAAAAGACATTTTAGTCTTCTATGATTAAATCATTTATAGAATTATTTAATTAATTTAAGTTCAAACTTATCTATCTAAATAATATTAATCACAAATATTATTTTTTTGGTGCTGTACCGATATATAAATTTGCATGCTGTGGTCTCCTATAATTCAAGGAGCACATCACGTTGTTAATTGTAAAAATGCTACAACATGGTTTTTATTGTGTTTATCCTTCGTTGGAGGTCTTTAAGTAAGTAAATAAATTATTCATTTTTATTATTGATTCAATATTCTATTCAATCATACAATCTGGACTATTCAAACGCGCTAATAAAAACTAGAAGTTCACGTCACAGTTCGAAGCAAAAATCTTGCAGCGAAAAACTATTTCCTTAGTAAAATTATCCCGGCATGGTCCGATAGCTCACGTAGCGCAGAGGGCTGTGTAAATAACAGTTTAATGGAAATTCTGGCTCGTCGCGAATATGTGCTGGTGCGGAGTTTGGAGCTAGCCCGGGGGGCTGTGCAGTTGGCTGTAATTTCGACGTTGTTGGATTGTTTGGTACATCGTGTATATTGTCCACGGCGTTGGCGCTTGTAAAATGATTTTCATTTATTTCGTGGCCAATTTCTGTGTTGCGATAAATGGTTGTCATTTTCGAAATTGTTTTGGCTGTTATGGAGTTAATAGAACTGCTAATGTTTAAAGCATTCCATTATTTTGTTGTCTTAAAACTGAAAGTAGTAACTAGATATAGCATGAATTAGTTTTCTTAAACCCATAACTATCAATTCACCATTGAATGCAGATATATTCATACTATGAATGATATCGTTGCTTTACACATTTTTGTCCCCCATTCCCTTCATCGGCCCTGCTCCTAGTACATCCGAAGTCGTACTGGCACCGATACGTGACACGGCCCGCGCAACACTCCTCCGAATTGGTATTGGGAAATTGTGAGTCGGAATTTCAATTGGGTTTAGGTATTATTGTCACTTGTCTTGCGGCGGCGGCTTTATACGAAATCCCGTGCATATATTATGTACATGGTTGGTTTAGGCAACTGGGCTGTCAAACAAAGGTTAAGACTATGTTAGTATGCTACGAGTCCTTAGAGATCTTATCTTATCTTACGAGTCTTAGGATTTGATCAAACACATTTTGTTAGATGATAGGTCTGTTGAGGAAGTTCGTCTGGATAGGTACTAAAGCATTGTCTGTGTATACCATCATTTAATTTATAAGCACTGTTATATTATTATGAGGAATACTGAAGCCTGCATACTGTCAGGAGGAATCTTAGCATATATCAGAACGACGAAAACATTGCAGTGCATTTCTTTCTGATTAAAACTACTTTTTATGAACTAACACTTCAGACAAGTAACGTAAGTCTAACCATTCCGTTTTAAAAAATATCATGTTGATTATTAAGTAACAGTTCTCCCATATTACGTCCTATCAGCATGAGAACAAGGGTCATTATCAACTAACCAAATTCACCGCTCATCTTTCTGAATAAAACATGCAAACTTTCACCATATCGCGAACTCGTAAAGGCTACGGACATCGAAATATTCATAAATACGTTGGAGAGCTTCAAAGGAACCTCTTGCAAGTTACTTTTAGCTAGAATTCAATTTGTGCGCGACTCTCGAATTTAAATTTTAGCTTTTGAGCTACGAGCTGAATTGTAATTCGTCACGATATTGGGCAGTATCTGGCGTTTGAATAAATAGTGGGATTTTTGTAAAGTAAAATGCCTCACGTATACTGATGGTAGGTCCCTCATATGTGAGAGTTCGCCTGGGTACCACCGCATCGTCTATTTCCGACAAGCAACAGTGCGTAGTCACTGTTGGGTTCCAGGTTAACGGACATTATAGCCAGTGTAACTACTGGATATAATAAGACTTAACATCTTATATCTCAGTGTGGCGAGCGCAGTGGAATACTAAAAGATAATTTGTAATTCAAGGTGTTGGATGATGTTTCTACTGTTTATGGACGGTCGTATCGCTTATCATCAGGCTAACCGCAAGCTCGTCTCGTCATTCAAAATAATAAAACGAAATGCGTTTGGGTTATATCTTTCGAATTGACTTTTTTGGCCTGTCACCCAGCAGCAATGCAATGCGGGTTGTATTTATAATTATAATAGATCACAAGTCTCAGCCAAGATGCTTACCACCTGGCAAATTACGAGTAACTCAGTTGTGTAAGAAAGGAATCAATAACAATCTAAATCATGTTGGATCTTATATACGCATGTTTTTACAAATAAACTATTAGTGCATTTTACACATATTTTGTAATAACTGGAAACGATATCTGTTTATGTATAATCTAAAAGTAATATATTCTAGAACTTGCATTATTTACAGGGCAAGCAGTCGGATTTAAATTAAAATAAACTTTTACATTTTTATTTAGATACCTGACTTTTAAATCATGAAAGATAAAGATGGCTAGAAAGAAACGTGCCAATATAAGTCATGAGTCAATTTCAAATTCCAGCAGAATTAATCGTATCTACTCAAACAGGGAACGACACTCAAAATTCGCACTAGCAAATAAGAAATCGTACAAATAATTTCTAAAGTAATCCAACACCTAAATTCAATCAACACGAGGCCCCTTGAAGACACTTCGCAGCACTCACTGATATTGGAATCATTAAGACGTTTAGAAAAAAAATATGGAGAAAATTAAACGTCTCTCAAACCAGAATCGGAGTAATGGCAAACAAAAACAATTTGTGATTCAACGAACACTCAGAAGTTCTTTCTCGTTTCGCCTTTGGTCCCGTAAAGTTTTTCAATTAGGAGTCAAAGATCATGCTGTGACGGTTTGTATTATTGTTTGATTTAACTGTACCCATCAAATTAATGGTTGGTATGACTTAAACTCTAAATATGAAGATTGATGTGCGAAGGTTTTACTTCATTGACACGATGTTTGCAAATATTTGATGAGTTTTAATTAGGTACTTTTAAATATTTTCAAATCGTAAGTTCCTTTATAAAAATGGCTCCTGCTTTAGTTTTATTACTATTAGCTTGTAATTTTATAAGAAAGTAATTATATATCACGATCATCATCATGGTCAGCCTTTGGAAGTCCAATGCCTGTACATGACGATAGAAAAAAATCCAAACTAACATGTTAAAAGAGGCCTGCATACCATACATAATTATTATGCTTCTGTCCCAGAGTATAGATTTTTTTCTTTAGACATGTGCTATAATATCCTGAACGTCAATAAGGTTGCTAGGGGGAATATTTATTATAGAAGGAATACAGACATGTCTGACAATACTACAAGTGCAAGGGAACTTTCAAATTGAATATATTCCACGAGTACTCAATTTCAATATTCGTGTAAGATCGCAGAAAACATGAATTCTTATACATTCTGTGTAAGTAAGTACGCGCTTGTAAGTACCTTTATACAGAAACGATCTAACTGGTCTATACTAATTCATAAAGTTAAAGAGTATGTTTGTTTGATCGTGCTAACTTCAGGAACTACTAAAATTATTTAGATTTTTTTTTATTATTGGCCAGCTGCATTACTTCTAAATGCTATAAGCTACGTTTAATTCGGAAAAGTATTTATCTCGCAAATATTTATTTCACGCGGGCAGAGCTGCAGGCAAAATCCTAAATAATTCGTTTTAAAAGACAATGCGTTTGAAAGCTAATTAATCCTCAGACCTCATCAATCTCTGACAAAGAGTTTGTATGGGGAACTAATTAATTTAATATACATGCTAACAACGCAATATTACGTCCGATGAAACATTACATTAATATGAAATAATTGTATATCCCAATACATTTAATTTTATTGACCTAAATTTTACAAATTAAAATATGGAAACAACTTTTGCAAAGTAAATAATTGTATAGTCAGAGGGCATTATTCAGTCTAAGGGAGCATATCCGTTATTTTGTTACTACGAACGTTTTAATTGAACGGCATCTTTGATACTTATATAGGTAAAGGAGTAAAAAAAACTCCTCTACCCATACAGCCTTTAATCCTGTTCTTTGATTAAAACATCAGGAATTGCAAAACGATGGATTCGCTCTCGTAAACGGAATAATGCCACCTGACTGTACCTCATTTTCTGTGTCTCTTGCCCTTTTCATTAAAATGGTCTATTTATGCATATCCTTGTATCGGAAGAGGCTAGGATTTTAATAAAGATATATTTTCACATAGTGAAACATCGATATATGTGCTACGTACTAGATTTGGCGTTCCGAATATTCACTGTGTTGAACTGAATTGAACTGTAATCCATTCAAACCGATTTTAGTATGGTGTCAATATTAACGATTGTGGTTATGTACGGAGTGGCGCTCATTATATAAATACGCGAGTATAAGTACAAACCTGGATGTGAATATAAAATATTAGTCAAATAAGTAAAATTATTTGTTGTTCAAGTGAATATATAGGTTATAACAGTGACGTTTTGGTTGCTATTTCAGTTCAGATTTGGAACAAATAGTTTATATGGACATCCGTGTCTAGAATATACGTCAATTGAAAAGAGAGAGTGACCCGTGAAAGCGCGACATGGTCGTGAAGTTATGACCAAGCTCCTGAAATACAGTTATGACCCTGGAGATAGTACACCAAGTAATATTGAATCCAAGATATGAACTATTTCTTTCATAGGTTATATTTAAGAATATATAGGGTTTAAGGTCCTGGTATTCTAGAGAAATACATCATCCTTCACTTTTAATTATAGCTCTACATAACCTAAAACGTCCATAGTATAACATTTACGTATACATGTTGAAACATTGCAAAATAATTCTTATTTCTAATACTAACATGGAATTTCTCTTAAGCAATCCCAACAACCCATGGTGTATTGACGGATCTCATCAGATTTGCTTTCAA
The DNA here is from genome assembly GCF_014839805.1 of Manduca sexta. NCBI lineage: Eukaryota > Metazoa > Arthropoda > Insecta > Lepidoptera > Sphingidae > Manduca > Manduca sexta. The sequence continues at coordinate 4,667,584 of NC_051122.1, read as the reverse complement.
AAGCGTAGATAATTGAATCCCAGCTGTAGGAAAAGATTTATTATTACCCAGGAATTTGGTTTCGGATATTTATATTACACATTATCCTCGTACAGGTTTGGCTGTTATTTTGATTAGATCTTTGATTTTTGTAAGGTGTCTCATGACTTGATTAGAATAAGATTATGATGTCAATTATTGGTATGTGAAACAGTTGTAAAAAGATTGTATTAATTAAATTATGGTATAGTTTCCTGAGCTGGTTACTAAAATTACTGGGTATAATAAAATTAAAGATTATTGCAGAGTAATTACTAGGCCTTATGAGACTAAACATCTTATGTCTTAGGGTGTCAAACAGGGTGAAGTGGTACTTAGTACGCAGGGCATTGTAATTAAAAGTATTGTATGGCTTCTCGTCTCTTTAGTTACTATAAAAAATACTATAAAAAATACTTTCATACTTAATATAATGTTTTGTCCATCCAATATACTAAATTACAATAAAAATAGAAAAACGAAATTCAGGTAAAATAGATTTCATATTTTTGCCGTCTACTAAATACGAAAAGCAATTAAGGCAGAGTTAACAGTATATTCCAGCACAAGCTTATAGACTTTGCCCTAAAATACGATTTTTTTTACTACAACGCTCAATCTGACGAAGAATTTAATACCATCAGAGTTATTCCAAAAACTTTTCCAATTACTCAACAAAAATGCAGATGCTAACTCATGAAGCTTCATTAACTATTCTTCTTAACGGAAAGAAATCTCATAAATATGTACCACTCGAGCCATTTTCCAGTAAATTAGAGCTTGATATTTTAATGCTAGACGACTTTCGAATATTTTTAAGTGAAGCAACTAAATTTCTACGAGAGTAAGTACTTAAACAAATGGCCAGCACCCAGAACAATGACAAAAAAACTCTTTATATTATTGAATTTACTGAAAAAATCGGTGATACTTCAACCATTTTGTAAGCTAATCGTATGATATTTGCACATGTATTAAATGATACTGTTGTAAAGGGATAAGGTCTGACCTAAGACGTTGCGAGTCTTTGGAATGACTGATCGATTTCTTAAAATTCTTTTATCATAATAATTGGAAGAAGGATATGGAGAAGACGCATCTAATATTAATACAGCCATGACGCAATTTGAACGAGGTAATATAGACAGATTTCGTTACCAAAACAGTACAATCATTTAATGTCGCGCCAAAATATGTTGAGCAACGTCCTGCAGCAATCATCGCGTAATGAATACAGGCCTTTTGATGATGTTGAACAAAACAATAAAGGAGTAAGTTAATTAAATCGAATTTTGTAATTGGTTTGTAATAATTGCGTTTCGAGATCAGAAAACAGTTATTACGATACGTTATAATCAATGTCATGATTGACGGGAGTGAGCGAGCGCGGACGAGAACAAGCGGGAGCGGATGTGAGCGAGCGAGAGTAGCCGAGAGTGAGCGACGCAATTTCATTAATTTATTCAGCAAATATTATAAATTTGTTTGATGTTTACTTTGCGCTTTTGAGGTCCAGAACCATTTTGAATGTTTATAACGTGTTATTGTATTTAATTTGTAAAAGGTGCTCTCGCTGATGTGTTTGATGCGATTGACAAAATCCTAATAATTCACTTACTGTTTGCTATATTTATTCCTGTCCTGATAAGACTGATTAAAGAGGCGAGCCTATCGTAAACATCAGACATAAAAGCTATTCAAATTCACATATTTTGAGAATCCTATATCACCCAATACATCGATAAAAACGTTAAAATTTTCTAGATGATTTCGATGATTACGATCATTCCAGATGATGTTCGCGTTTCGTGCCGACAGGCCGGCATAATAGTGTCGACTGCCTAGGGGTGCTCATCTCCCCCGAAGGCAATTCTCGCGCGCTCGGTGTTCGGACCGAATGCACGCCCATGCACGGGGGGACATTTGCCGCGGCATATTAATTAATTTTTCAGGTTGGAGGTCGTCCTACGCTTCGCATTTATGCACATTAGTATATATGTCGTCGGGTTTCCTTTCAGAGAACTTAACTCTTCGCCACTGGTATCAAAGTGGTGTCACGGACATCGCCAAAGATCTTTGACCGCTGCAGCTGACAATTTAGATCTGTCTAGCTCGGTTAGGGCTGGAATTCCAGAACTAAATCTGAATATAAGATTTGGTTATGTTGGATATAGGTTGCTCATTTGGAATGGTGTTATTTATTGTCTCGATACTTTAGTTGTTGGCGAAAATGGATCAAAATTGATACCGCCTGATAGATCAGTTTATATTTATAAAGTTCACAGATTTATCGCCAATGGGGTCAGTAGAGGCGAAACCAATGTAACCACAGATTACGGGACTTGTTACATTTTAGTTGATAAGGGTAACTGAATTATTAAATTGGTATAAATTCCTGGGCAGCTCATAGGTTATTTTTCCGGATTAATTTCTCTAAAGATAGTTCGAGTTTCATAAATTTAGGTTATAAAAGCCTTTCCAGATCCAACTTCAGCAGGTAAACTAAACTTTATCCAAAAAACTACTTAAAAACAATGGATGCCCTTTTGTAATATTTAATTCGGTAGTTTAGCGGTTAAAATAGCTGGCGACAAGTATTTCCTAAATTAATTTCAGACTGATAAAAACGTCTCGACTGCCTCGATGGCGTAGTTGTATTGCATGTCCGGTACAATAGCGCTCTGAGGTCCTGGGTTCGTATCCCGGGTCGGGCAAAATGATATTTGGGTTTTTTCTGCTCAGTATCAGCCCGGAGTCTGGAATTTGTGCCCGATATGGCGATAGGCTCGCCCCCTATCACATCATGGGACGGAACATACTTGGCGAAAAGTGGGTGCCCTAGTTGCGCCTCTGCAAACCCCTTCGGGGATAAATGCGTGATGTTATGTATGTATGATAAAAACGTGTAAATCTCAAACAGAACGAAAATACCGTATGATATTTCAAGCATGATTTTCCTATTTCTCTATAAATAATCCACATCTTATTTTTTGATGAGGTCTGATTGTTGGCATTAAAAATATATGTTAATTCATTTCAGAACAGTTTCTGCCAAAATACCGTTACAGCAATTATTAAATATAAAATTGCAGATAAATCGTTTATTTCACCGTTCGGAACTCTAGTTATTATACAGCGGAACTTTGAACAGTTGATTCCTTATTTTATAATACAGAATGTTCTAATTGAAATTTCTTTTATTATTCACCGTTTCGCAGTCTTCATTGGATAATTTTCTTTTGCATTTAGTTTTCTTTCAATGAGATACAGCGCTATTTTAAAACAAGTAAGTTTACGGGGAAAGGTATAAAGACGTAAGGTAATATGCTATGAAAATGATTTTCGCACTGATTTATTCAACTGAAAGATTTTTGTGCTTAGCCAAGTTTGGGAAAAGGTAAGAGAGAAAAAAAAGAAGGTCATTAGGCAAATAACACATAGTTTTTTCACAGACATTAACACTTCAAAATATTTTGGAGACTTTCCCGCCCTCACACCCACCACCAAAACTCCTGTAAGCCAGGATCAGCAGTGGCACGCATTATATGACACCGAGCAGTGAATCTCGGCGAGTCTCAGGGAAAACTAATATGTCATTATCCCGCAACGAAATTAATCAAAAGAAAGATAGGAAGGAGTTGGAAATATTTTTAAGAAAACAACTTCAAAATATTTGTAAGAAAACAGAAGCATAAATACGCACACGTGTCATGCTAATAAATACGCAGCACTTATCTATGAAAAAAAAATCGGTCCCGCCATTGTCCCGGGAGGCTGCTGACGTAAGCACGAATTAACTGCCGCCCCCGTCACTGGATGAAACGGCGGGCAAAATGATTCTCCCTAGCTGAGGTGAAACTTTATTATAGTCAGGGTTTATATTTACTTGTTTTCTCTTATATTAGCTGATTTTGTGCGTCGGCGAATTGATTTTTTTGTTATTTATTTTGTGAAATATGAGTGGAATCTAGATTTTTTGCCTGATATGGCGATAGACTTTTGCCATGCGACAAATGCTCAGAGATTTGGGTGTTCTAGTTTCAAAAAATGGTAAAAAAAGTTTCAAAATCGATTTAATATTCCCTGAGATATGCGCGTTCAAACAAACTAGTAACTTTATACATTTGTATCGATTGAATACAAATATATTCAAATTATATCTTGTTTTCAATAAATAAAGATAAATTATTTTTCGTATGCACTGTGATTTAACATTAACGAAGATAAATTATTGAAGTCAACTCCATTATCATAATGGGCTGAAATAAATTTCGCAATTATTGTTTCAATTATAGTTGCCAGTAATCCGCATTCATTTTACAAAGATTAATATGAAAAGTAATTTATAAGGATTGAAATATCGAATTCATTTTACAACTAAATTCGTATGAGCCGCATATTCGCTTTATCTCTTTCATACTTTATGACAATTCAACGATTTTATTTTATCGTGTTAATATCTTAAACTAAGGCTTCGATTTGATTTTTTTTTTGCCAATAGGAAGTTACTCCACCTTTAAGTAGGTACCTATACTATTTCTTAGTTCCTGGGTTACATATTGCGAATAGATTGATGAGGGTGAAACCGAATTAAATAGATATACCTATTCAATACTAGGTGTTACTCGCGGCTCCGCCTGCGCGAAAAGCCTTTACTTCTACAAAAGTCCCCAAAAAATTGACTTAATCCAAACATTTTCAGAAACTAGTGGTTGGTCATATGTGAGAGTCCGCCTGGGTAGGTATCACCGCCATGTCTGTGTCTGTCATGTCAGGTGAACTGTTATGTTCCGGTTTGAAGGACATTGTAGCCAGTGTAACTACTGGACATAATAAAACTTAACATCCCATGTCTCAGAATGGCGAGCGCAATCGAATACCAAAAAATACGTTGTAATTGAAAGTGTTGGATGGTTTTTCTACTGTTTATGGACAGTCATATCACCATCAAGCGAACGGCAAGCTCGTTCGTCATTCAAATCAATAAAAAAAACTCTATTTGTATGCTTTATATCAATCATGAGTAATAAACGGCCGCACCATAAAATACAAACAAGCATTCTATCGACTAAAGCGGTACAAACTAAATAAGATTACAGCCTATAACTCCTATTCATGCTATTAGTGGGATTTAATGTGGGTAATTCGTTTAAGCCTGTCTCGTATTGATGGCTGAATCGGATTATATTGACGCCGTAATAAATATTGTCATATTTTAATATGATTTGTGTATTGTCTTGACATACAATGTTTTGTACTTATATAAGCTGTTAATACAATTCGGAATGTGGTACGACTTCGCCCGTGTGGACTTCTCGATGTTGTGTGCTTACTTAAATAGATAAAATTAACTCACCCCAATTATTCGGTACAGCATACTGTATTGATAGCAAAAAAAATTTCAAACTCTGTGACAATTTGCGACTTATAAATATAAATAGTATTTAAGTCTAAGTGAACGAAATATTCAAATTGATTCAGTGATTTTTGAATGAAATCATTTTTAAGAATCTAAAAACGAATGTTTTGTCCACTACCTTCTCTCTTTGTGTACACCTACCTTCTTTAGTCTCTGCAACATCTAAAGCTTGACTGGTAGAAAATGCTTTCGGCATTAAGTTCGCCTTTATACTTTTTGTAGGTAAAGGTAATAATAAAAAAATATTCAAAGAAATTAATATTTTTTGTTATACTGTATCAAGATTTTGCATTATCGGAAGTGTCGCTTTATTGCAAAATAACTTCAAATAACTCAAAAATATTAAATTCAATTTTATTCCAAATTTCATTGCGAACATAGCTCCCAGTTCCAAATTCAAATTCTGCAACTCACAACCGACGGATTCCAATGCAGTCACGTGACGAAATTGTTAAACCAAATCAAGATACACCGCCTTAAAGATCTTGACGCTTGACTGACTCTTTGCATGCCTACAAAGCGTGGATTGGATATACGGTAAAATTGTGGAAATGAAAGGGAAAAGCGTAGAAATAGTGGAATACATTTTTTTTTAGATAGGCTTCAAGGGCAATTTTCTGTCATTGCAAAAATAGTAGTTGATCAAAGTAATAATGTTAATGATTTTTTCGCGTTTGTGCAAGACTATTACACATAGAAGACTTTAAGTATGATTTCGAGTCTGAAATTTATGTGTATACATACAAATATTGATATTTTTTTTTATAATGAAACAAATAACTATACTATACCAGTTTGACCTTACATTAATTCGTGTCAATCCAACAAAAACTGTTAACAGTATCTAATAATAAATAAACCAACGTAAATTGACCTCACGTTCGACAATAATTTTGCCTACATTTGATATGTGGCGAACCTTTCGTATTTTGGACACAAATTACACATCTTTTACATTTTATTACGCCGATATCACGAAAGCTTATAAAATGTGTACATGATTTTTTCACAATATAAATTAGGGCCATTTTAGCGGTCGGTGTGGGGCCAAATACGATAAATTCTAAATTAACCCGTAAATTATGTTGTTTAAACGGGAAAAAGGGGGAGAATATTAATTCCAGCCGACCACACATTGCGTACCTTACCTTAATTGAGTAATACATTACATTGTTTGCTTTTATAGATCATAAAAATACCTTACGTTTTAAATAACGATAAATGTGATCGGTTGCATTTTTTTAATTATATCGTATCTTTTTTATGTAATTGTTGTAGTTTTTCAATAGATTTTACTTCGAAATCTTGAAAATAGGGAATACGTAGCCAGACAAAATTTTTAACAAAAATGGTCCTTCGGCCTACAACAAGTATCAAGTAAATTTTATTTGACAGTTATCGTATTAAACAACTTATTTAGATAATACCTACTCTTCATATTATCGTTTATTTCGGAGTATAGAACAGGCTGTGACTTTTTTATTTGATCAGCTTACATTTATATGTGGAGTAGCATTTACTCAAAAGTTGTGAAAATTGCCCCCTTAGAAATAACTTGCGTGAGTTAAGGAATTTAAAAATATTAAGTAAGTCTTTTATTGGGCGCAGTCGTGTGCATTAAACAAAAGAACATAAGTATTTACATCAAAAATAATACGTAATATATAACTTTTACAAAAACTAATTTAATTTACCCAAAAACCAATAAACCTGAAATTCACCATCGCGCAAAAGATTTTCATAAAAAAGTCGACATTTTATCAAACTATCGGAACAAAAACTCGGTCGGAATCGAATGGTTCACATTTGCATACCGCATAACGTAGGGACGCGCCCTTAGACCGTCGGGCGACAGATTTTTCATCTCTATTTATATTCGCCCGATATGAAACTGGTATTCGATACTGTTCGAGCTCAAAGTTTGTACTCGCTTGATTTGTTTGATAGTCTATCGAACAGGGTTTTGTTTTGTGTTCTTTATTTGCATGGATGTAGATTGTTTTGTAAAAAATAAAGGTGTTGCTCCGCCTATGTGTCTCATCTTTCCCTTTCAATTGAGTTATTTTCTAGGATATATAGGTAGTGTACAATAATGTTAATCCATTGGTCTAAGCTGAAGTGGTGATGGTGAGATTTTTTGAAAGGGAAAACGACATTAAGGCGATACCTCAAGGTCCATTTTCATACATTTTGTTTCGCCTTTAATCTGGGTAAGTAAACAAGTATTGGCAAGTAAAGAATTTAAATTCACGTCTAGTTAGTGATTAGTTCTCGCAGTTGAAAGAAAAATGTAAAAATAATTAATAATCATGGATATTTCTGCCTTTAAAATTTCGTCATATTAAATTTTAAAGGCCGAAATATCCATGCTCCAGCATGCAAATATCCAGCTATAAAGAAACGAATTAAAGTTTTGATTTGAGTACTTGAGTATTTGAGTACAAACTTGTTTTTATTAATATAAGCAAATTTGATGAGCAGGTAAGTAAGCAAATGCCTAACTGTAACATTAATGCATAGTAAATAGCAGTGACGAAGTTTTGTTTTCTTTAATATTGGCCGTGATATGTTAAGTGAGACAATTTTTTGTGCCTCGGGTTACCTTTTGGAAAATCGCACTCTTCGCCGCTGCTTAATAGGATTTTGAGGCGTATCGACGATCTTTAAAAAATAACAGCCTGATATATTTTTTATTAAATGGAATTAGATAACATGAAGATAACATGAAAAATGTTAGTCCTCCAAAAATGTCTCCGTAAAACAAACAGCAAAACTACCATTTTACGGTTTTCCGTCACACTGGTATTTCTCAGCAATAAAGTTGTTCACTACAAGAGTTTTTAAAATGCTAATTTAATTAATGTACTTCGCTGAAGCGGCCCCGAGCCTCTTAGTTTGTGCAAAGAATCTTTCTATCAAAGGAACAATGGTAGAAGAAACGACTTTGCAGCGATACAATTAGACAAAGAATGTGAAATTTTCAAACGTTGAGAAAAACGTTTGGAATTTCAAGTAAAGAATTTTAGTAAAAACTCATTTTTTCACTGAGTGTCAAGTGAGCGTCTGATTAAAAGTTGCTGCTTATGAACTCTATTTCTTAATTTTACAAAAGAAATGGAAGTGCCCTTTCTTGGTGTGGTGTTTAATTGATATTCTGTTTGACTGCATGAAAGAAACAGCCAAACAATATTATCTATTCAAGCCCTCTTGATATATACAAAATTGCAATATAATATTATCTCAGCTAAATCCTCGATACTGGTATTTTCAAAGACCTACAAGATTTATATTTTGGATCTATTTGAAATTGTTTATCGACCAAAATTTTACGAAGTTCTAAAAAATTACAGCTTAAATTTTATAAAATTCTCTCATGCTCTTGTCTCAAAGGTTCCAGAAAAATGAGAATTTACGAGAACAAGAAATATTTGTGGTCACTTTGAAATCGGTTGGCACTAGCAAAATTCTTTACTCGCCGGTCGTCCTGTGTAGTTAGTCAATATTTCTAAAGAGATGCTTAGAAAATTGGAATTTCCTTTGGAAAAGGAATTTTTAGATTGCAATTTTTCAAAAGCAAGCGCTTCGATCAATTGCGTGTAAGTTACATAATATTTCTTCTTTACATATTTCTACGAATTCGGCGAAATCTAAAGCAAAAGTACTCACAGTTTTCTGAATATAACCTCTCAACTCTATTTACGAAATGATATCCGGTCTTTGCGTTTTAGTTTACTCTATTTTTCTTCTACGATTGAAATAAAATATCAAATAAATTCTTACATAAATACTATGCATAGCTAAAACGAATCAATACTGCGAACTAAATTTATTCACTTATATTAAAGACTTTTAAGTCATTAAAATATCAATAAAAATCTTGATGCTTTTTATTATGGTGGATATTACACAAATTCCGATCCTGAGCAATATACGAGCGGTTTTTCGTCAATTTTTTGAGTTGCACAAGTTTTAGACACTAACAAGCAGATAAATAAAGGTTTCCAGAAATTTTTGGCCTCTTGAATGAGATTAAATTGTACGATGTCCGATATTTATAGATTGAAATTGAATTTAAAAGCGTGGGCCGACAGTAAAATTACAAAGCTTTGGCGAGGTTTGTCTAAAAATAAACTTGGTGTTGATGCCGTGGAGAGGGTGAATGCACTGCCTTGTGAAGAAATGTTACAGAACAATGAAGATATTTTGTCATGACAGCTAGGTAAGGCAAAAAGGGAGACTGATAAAACATTCAGGGTAGGTCTAGTTTCTAAAATTACAGAGATAATTTTATTGCTTCTTGATTCAAATTACTAAAGTCCAAAAAAGTGATTAATATGGTACATTTTTTGTATCCGTTTATTTGTTTGAACTACCCAGTAGGCACCATAAATTATCTGCATTCATTAATAAAATTAATTTCAAATTGCAAATCAGTTATTGGAAATTATTTTTATACAAAAACATGTTAAAAACAATTTTAAGCAAACTTAAAACTTAGAAAGCCATATTTATCTCGACTTCGAGACACATAAGTCCGTACGAAATCGAACCGCAGAATAATCTTAAGGTTGTAGATTGAAAATCGGAGGCCAGCCCACCCGGACCCCAGGGAAATAACTGAATAGTTTCCCTGTTTAATTTAGTACGGCCGGTCGGTACACGACTTCGGTATAACACCCGCATACACAGCCGATCCTGATAACAGACCCTTTTGTGATCCAAAATTATTTTAAAATTCAAATTGTCGTTTCATGAGGGTTTAGCTTTTGAATTTATTTCTATTTAATTAGATATTGGTTGATTGGCTTCACCGAAGTGTTTTAGCAGCTGTTTTATTGGAATATGGTGTTGCATATGCCATTTCATCGTGAATTGTTTTAGCTTAGGAAAAAAGTGATCTGTTACTTCATCAACGTGGATGAGAGACAAGTAAACACCAGTGGTGAAGGGTCCATATAATTCGATTCCCATTGGCTTCTCTTTGTGTAGAATCTAATTAGCATTAGAATGATTCGCAGCCGCATTTATGCAAATTAGTACATATATGTTGTGTCGGGTCCCTTTTTGGAAGATTCCGTCTTTCGCTACTGGTAAGCACACCTTATGTATTATATTAATAAGGCTTATATTATATTTTAATTGTAAAAAGGAAATAAAGTTTGGCGGTTATATAATTTCTAATCTTCATACATGTTGTATGGGTGATAGAGTTTATTTTATCTTGTTTAATTAAGTTATCACCAGGGAGCGTACTTTAAGAAACGGACATAACGGTTACAATAACACAAGCAATATTTCTGCCGAAAATCATTCTTATGTATTAAGAAATCACTTCCAAATTTAAAATTTAAATGCACAACCGTACAATAACATTCCTTCCCTCCACAAGGAAATTCGGTTGCTAACGATGCACGACATACATTGCTGCATGTACGCAACACACATTTCAATCCGTTAACACAAACTGTGCAGTGAACTCGCAACATTCTCGCATGGTCGCACAACAATGCACATACCTGAGTCTGGTCTCGGTGGGGATTACGCGAGACAATGCGAGTGCGGGATTGGTCGATAATCGGCTAATGGTGTTAACCGATATTGATGGATCGATTTAATTAATTAAATTTAGCTTTTTTGTTGCCTCATAATCTAGTTAGCATGGTTGGAATGTTAATGAAGTTTTGATTACGAGTCTCAGAATGGGCAACTGAAAATTGGAATTTTCGATTTCAAAAACACGTATGTCTGGTATTGGAATTTATGTCCGATATTGAATCGGAGCATCGACGTTTAAGCAAAGGTATAAGAAATAGAGGTGCCATTTTTTGGCCTTCAACGGTCACACTGAACGCACAAAATGCTTTGACTCCGTCAATTTTCCGTGAACCCCTGATGGTCTAGTCGAACTGGCTTATTCGTACTGTCGATAAAATTGCCTTCAATATGTTCTTATCCTTATTTATTGATAGAAAAATATGCTACAAAACAATGTATCTATAGAATTTTGTCGAGCATTTTAGTAAATGAAGGTGGGATTATTCCATTTAGTTTTATTCTTAAGGTCCCTGTAGTGCTGGAAAGTGTCGTAAAACTCATTAATAACCCAGAAAACATATCTCTCGCAATAACCTAGCCGCAGCGAAAATGGAGAAAATTTATTAAAAAGAATATTTTAAAATTTCATTTGTCAGATAAAGAGAGCCGAAAATTAATCTGGCACTTGATGGAGGTCCTTAAATTACTGTAAAACGGCGGCCGCGGTCAGGAAGCTCAGGTGAGTCAACTTAGAGAAGCTTTTAAGCTTGTGTGCTGAAATTATTTGTTTTAATTTTAAATAAAAAAAAAATACACTACAGTTACCGAATGACCGAAACTCATTATCGAAATTTGTTTGCAAATAGTTACACATACTTGTTCTGAAATTACATTTGAAATTCGAACACACGTCTCGACGTTCGGTCACGTCTATCTAGAATTTCAATTCGGCATGTTTCGCCCCACGTTCGGCTTTTGCCACGTACAGTCACGAGTTAAGGATGAATTCAAAATTAGAATTCCTGTTTTCTAAATTTAAAACTTTAACTCTCGCCGTTCTTGCGAATCGACATCCTCTTTTGCATTTTTAAGATTCTCGAGATACTTTTAATACGTGCTTGGGTATGCACAGATTAAGATATTTGTATTTTTTAAAATCTTACATCGCTACCAGTTTTAACTTTTATGAATTCTTTAAAAATCCCTCAATATTATGTTTGAAAGATGACTAAAAATTTTATGAGCACAGTTCATTAACACGTATTAGTACATTTTGCCTCTGGTTGTATAACAAATAATTTCTTAATCTATCAATACAATAAAGGAAATATTCAATCGTTAATAAAAATAATTTTAGAATAATAATAATAATATAATAATATCAGCCCTGTATTTGTCTACTGCTGAGCACGGGCCTCCTCTACTACTGAGAGGGATAAGGCCTTTGTCCACCACGCTGGCCTAGTGCGGATTGGTAGACTTCACACACCTTCGAAATTCCTATACAGAACTTCTCAGGTGTGCAGGTTTCCTCACGATGTTTTCCTTCACCGTTAAAGCGAACAATAAATTCACAAATTTTATATTTAAACAAATTACACAATTTACGTTCTGTACCTCACAGCGCTCCAAGTAACTCAATGCGTTTCGTTAAGTCATTTGTCACGTATGCTTCGTCATTTGTTATGCAATCGCGGGATCTGCATGGAGATGAATAGTTTGCATAATTTGACAGCTATAAGAGTTATAGCGTGACTTACTTGGGAATTGCAAGTTTGTTTTAGCTGTGACTGAAGTTTCTGGAATAGTTACATCGCCTGATTATGCAATACTAGTTCATTACTAAAATTTAAAATTGCGTTATCATCTATCATTACTGAACACATGTTTGATAGAAAAAAAACTCGAATATGGTGTTATAGAATTATACCTATACATATTATATGTTATGTCCTTTCTTTGTGAATGAAACATAGACATACAAATGTCACAACAATACATTAAAACCTTGAAAAATATTTTTTATTCAATATATTCAGTTATGTCGAAATTCATAGAACAAAAATTGTTCTTTTGATGTTACTTATCTAATCCTGTGAGTTTGCTGGGTTCTTTTTAAATAATCCTGTATACAAAATAATCATAAGCCAATTAATAAGGCATCTAATTATCGTGCCTCTGCCTTCTTATCAAAGCCAGTCACGCCTTGAAAATGCTTCTAGCATTGTGTCTGTCTTTCAGACCGTCCTGATCATTTACAATGACCAAGTGCATCTCATCCTAATATAATTTAATATTTAGTTGCAAATGAAATAATGTTATGCATATATTTATGCAGTGCTAAATACGAACGAAATAATGTTATGCAGTGCCAAATACAAATCACGACTCCAAAAGCACCCCAACCAACTCATGGGTCAACTCACCATCCCTGAAAGCATATGGCTAAAAAAGCAGCGTGACAACTTTGATAAAGATATCCAGTAAAATTTAAATGAAAGCACTTACTCCACTGGAGGTAGCGCTATTATTATTAATTTAGTATTTCTATCGACTCTAACATCTCATCTGCTCATCGTCAAAAGGACTGATTGCATGATAATAACAAAAAAAAAGTTACAAATACAATCATCACCTCCAAGCCACTAAACTCCACATTCCCTCCCACACATTCATTGTACAATTCAAAGCTACCAAAATTAAAGCGTCCAAATCACCAGAAACGTCTCTGATTGGACAATAAAAACTAAAACTCAATTTCTGGGGATTTCTATTAAACCCAGAAAGTAATAACACTGATCGAGTTTGGCGTGAGATTACCAAGCCGTAAGCCCCGGATCATACGTGTTACCCAACTATCTGTATCATGCAGGCACACCGTCTTTCTCGAATGTTCTGCTTAAGTTGAATTATAAGGATAACGTAGGACATTTAGATGTAATGGTGGGTAGAAATAGAGAAGTTATTGGCCATTTGCAATAATGTTAGTATCAATTGTGTTAGGTAGATATGATGACATGAGTCGTAAAATAATCAAAAGATTTTATGCTGTATGATCTTAGAAAATATTTTAGATATCATTTTCATAATCATTCTCATTTTTTTAAAGTATATTCAGATCGTTATTAGTTATAATTATATCGATAGCAGAAATAGCTAATTTACTTAAGAGACATTTTTTTTTTCGATAACATTTTAACTAGTTTAAAAAACCAGAAAAACGTGCAGATTTTAAATATGTATGAAACTTAGTGTCGTAAAAAAATGTCGTTTAAATCAATTAGCCTTTCAACCGCCGAAATACATTTGCTGGTGGTAGGATATATTTTATATCCGCCCGGAAACCGACCTTCATACAAAGAGTTAAAACCAGCCATAGTGGCCCACGTAAGTGTCTCGCATTCCGGGATCAGCCTGTGTATATCCGGTTTCAACAGGCCGGCATAATTATGTCGACTGCTGAGATGTAATCATCTCTCGTCAGTCGACATTCTATTGGACTCCACTCCACTTACCATCAGGTGCAGTGAGGTCACTTTGCAGTGCTCGTAAAAAAGCTATTTTAAATTCGACCTAACAAAGAAATTTAAAATTGTCTTCCATAGTAATTGGTGTCAGAAATAAATGAATTGATGGCCATAGGGACTCTTGCATACAACTCACCATCTAATAAAGATTTATCTCCAACATTAATTTCCTGCTATAGATGCTCCTCTAGTGTGTAGTATATATATCCTAAGTTCCGCATTAATTAGTTCTGCTGTTTCAACGTAATCAAGCAGCAAACACGCCACCTAACCTAATTTACTTAGTAACTTAAGTCCTTTATGGGTTTGCCATTGATTTTGTCTCTATCTTTGAACACAATTAGAGCGAATAAAACAGCTATTTTTAATCTATGTGACTTTTAGTAACTAGTTTAGGTAAGATAAAAAAATCTTTGATAACAAACGATCAACTGTCAAAATCTAACACATGAATTATTTGAAACACTTTAAATATTCCAGTAATGAAAATTTACAAATGTAATGGAAAATGAAAGAATTATATTAGGTTAATTTCGAACAATCCATTGACGTTAAAATAATCAAAATAAATAATTAAAGTCTAATGCTTATATTCTGACAGAATGAGTGCTCGAAGTTTCCAAAGCATATGTTATCTCTTTCTTGCAAATCATAAAATAGGTGATTGAAGAGTGACGTCATTGATAAGTCTTTCTGTCTCTGTCTAATAGTGAATCATAGTATCCTTTGTCTCAGATAAGGAAGTGAAGGTAAAGTATAAGTTTGTCTCAAATAATAAGAAGTTTTCACTACATCAATCAAACAACTCATTTCTATTACAATAAAAATACATCAAACCTTCAATATTCCAAACAAATCGACATTCAAGTCGTAGTATTCGAGCAACCAGCAACGATTCCTTTGATACCATACTTGGGATTTCTGTGAGCTCGTCTGTAATGGAGAGATGCCTTACAGAGTAGATACACGGCCCGGAAAATCGGCATTTCCTTATCTCAATGGCTCATAGTAAAAGCGCTGAGCGTTAGAATATATTCTGGCTTTATGATCACATTGGCAGTTCTTTTGCTCTTCCTTAGCCTTAAGTTGAGTTAATTTCCTTGATTTTATTCTTCGGTTAAGAGTGTCTTCGTTTGGAACTTAGGCGTTCTGAGATCATTGGACTGTTATAGCAATTATGGATTTTGGGTGTATGAATGAAATTAGTCTATTATCAGGATATTGTGTTGTTGATCGATTTTTATGGTGTATATTTATTTAGAAAACTGACTGCTACATTTATTTATACAAAACGACTATGGTAGTAAAATTAAGTAACTCCGATTATTTGCGTAGTAGCTTTAATTAAAGTTAAGGAAATAAACAAAACTGCCAAGTTCTATTAAATACAAATTATAGAAATTAAATATTACATTCTTATCCATCAGTTAATCGATTCCTTTGACTCGAATGCATTTTATTAACTAATGTATAATACATGAATTATTATATTCAAAGTTTTCAATCGTTTGTGCTGGCTGTAATTTATTGGGCTAATATAATTTATTGTAAGTTTTCCATTCAATAACGTTAATGGTTTTTTGGTAAATATAACTATAATACTAGATTTTTTATTATTATTATTTTGAATGACGAGACGAGCTTGCCGTTCGCCTGATGGTAAGCGATATGACCGCTCATAAACAGTGGAAGCATCCTCCAACATCTTGAGTTACAAAGTATTGTTTGGTATTCCACTGCGCTCGCCATCCTGAGACATGAGATGTTAAGTCTTATTATGTCCAGTAGGTACACTGGCTACAATGTCCTTCAAACTGAAACACAATAGTGGCTTATGCATTGGTGCTTACCGGCGGACATAGACATTGTGGTGGTACCTACCTAGGCGTACTCTCACATATGACAGAACTACCACCAGTAAAGAGAGATATTATGTATATTTTAATACCTATTAAAGAGGACCTAAAATAGGTGGCAAAATATGCGTATTATACCTTTCTGACTAACCCTTTAGAGATAAGAAATTACATGGTGTTTTATTGAATAATTACCTACGATAAAGAAAAACAATTAATATAACGTCAAATAACCATTCAACTCCGCCATTTAAATAAAAATGCAGCCATTAATATAACGCAGTACGAATTAAATCCTACAGTTAAAATATGAATAAAAGTAGAAATAAAAATGTCCAACTCAATTATAAACTGTTAGACGCGTCGTTAATCCACTAACATTCCGCGATGTAGTAATCGCTAACCCATTATAGAACGAAAGTCCACGTCCCAACGCGTCTATCTCCCGTTCCACCAGTTTTAATTAACGACGCCAATAAAGCAACTGTAACAGAATTCGATATAAGATCACGCGAACTATGCCTCGAAAGGGTCGAATTAACACGAGTTCTAATCGAGTTTCCATTGGAATTTGCACTACACTCATCTACTCACCTCGGCGGAATTATGTTGGAATTTTAATGCTATCGACCCGTAGGTCTTAATTGAAAAAGTTTCCTCCATCCCGCCGAGAATGTGCCAAGGCGATGTGTTGAATTAATAAAGAACTCTGTCAAACATTCCGATTGAATTATTGACGTGTGACATGAGTTTCGGGCGAGTTTAAAACGAGTTCCCGTGGTACGGCCCGTTTTAATATTGCAGCGTTTACATTAAGCTGATTTGTTTAAGTTTCAATGCTTTAGGGATATTTTAATATTTTTCCCGCGTTTGAGATTAGCGTTCCATTTTCAAAGAAATGGAACGACGTCTTGCAAATAAAAGTTTTCGTATTATAAAGTAAAGATTAAAAAAACTTTGAATATAAGTATAATATGATAGAAAGAAGATATAGGTAACTAAATGCAACAACATAGTATTTATTTTGGCGAAAACAACAATAAATATTCACCAAATATACTATTAAACATAAAATTAAAACCCAGATTCCATAAGTCTAAACGAGGGCAGGTATTTGCAATAAATAGTAAATGAAATTCCTAAAATACAACTCAACTCTAAACCCAACAGCAACCCTATGTTCAAACCGCATTTCAAACACTGAAATGCAGTCCATCATCGTGGAGTGCTGGCCATTTTTGTGTCACCCGTCTGTCACTGCATATTCGACTAAACAAGCCAACAGTTTTGGTGTAAACCGTCATCAGCTTTATAAATTGAAGATACGAAGTGACATGATAAAAACGAAACATGGTGTTTGAATGCAATGAAATATTTCTGTCGTTCTTTGTGGATTTATTAACCGTTTGTGTTGGTATTTTTCGGGTTTTATTCCTTATTGTCTATGCGAGAGTATCTGAATAGGTTAGTTGATGTTTAGTCTACTTCTACAGCTGCTGCAAATACAATGTAAATATGGAGATGTAACCGATTTTGACAGTAGAATATATTTTATATCCATTTATATAGCGATTATCGTACACAAGGTTTTAAAACCCGCTATAATGGCCTATGTAAGTGTGTCGCAGGATCAGCCTGCGTATATCCGATTCGATCAGGCCGGCATAATCATGTCGACTGCCGAGGGGTAATCATCTCTCGTCAGCCGCCATTCTATTGGACCCAACTACACTTACCATCAGGTGCACTTTACCGGCACGTATAAAAAAAGACAATATCTTATTAAGAAATCGGTAAGCGCAGTCCTTAAAATTGAATCACGAATTTAAGTATCGTATAATTATTTTATCAATAAATTAATAAATCATAAGTCACATCCAAAATACCTCCGCATTGTAATCTTCGCTATACTGTTATTGCTGATTCGATGTTCCGGATCGCATGACTACTGCTAATTCGTTTACCATCATTTCCTATACACTTCTATTAAACCTCTCGATGAAGCTCTGATTTTTCAATATTAAATTTCTAAGCTACTGCCAATAAGAAACTCAAATCCCTAGTTTCTTCTTTAAATTGCCGCGTGCCAACAACATAATTACCTATCCTTAATATATATCCATCTACTGACGTCCGAAAGCCGTATTACCCAACTGTATATTGCCAAAATAATATTGGAAGTAATATATCACACGGGTTTACTCCGCGAGCGAATAAATCAAAATAGTTTTAATAATACTACCGCTACGTGAACCTTAATGCTTGCTCGCGTCGACCTCGCTATAATGTTTTACGTGGAATGTTCTAGATATTATTTTGGCGGTTTAATGGAGAAGGTTGATAGATAAAAATCACCGATGATAAATTCTAATGATTATAATACCTAGCTTTTGGCCTTTGGCTCCCTTCGCGTGATATTTTATTCGGGATTAATATTTTTCCGGGATAGAAAATAGCCTTTAACATGTCGGAGTAATGTAGCTTCTTATTAGTGAAAAAGAAAATCAATATCAGTTTTGAAGTTCCTGAGATTAACGCGTTCAAAAACTCTTCAGCTTTATAGATTAGTATTGATATGTTAGTTTACAGTTTTATGATTATTAAAGTAGAAAAAAATTATAAATATCAACATCCTTATTACCTTCATATACTTATGTGATATCTTTACTCAATTTTTACAAAGTACGAAGATGATTAGAAAGCAATGTATTGATGATGTCAACCGTAAAATAGATTTCAATGACTGCTAATGGTCCGATTGTTGAAAACCCAGTTACAGGTTACAAAGACTATATAAACTTAGATGAAATTAGAGCTACGTTAACCAAACTCTGTTCTAAGCTTGCCTCTTTTTTCCAGAAGAGTAGATTTTAAATTATTCTGGAAAAGATGTGCGGTTGAGCTACTAGGCTAATGCTAAATCAAACTGCCTCGGTAGCTTAGTTGTACTGCATGCGCGGTACGGCAACGCTCTGAGGTCCTGGTTTAGAATCCCGGGTCGGGCAAAGTGATATTTAGGTTTTTGTGCTTAGTATCAGCCCGGAGTCTGAAATTTGTGCCAGATATGGAGATAGACTCGCCCCCTATTACATCATGGGGCGGAACACACTTGGCGAAAAGTGGTGTGGCCTGGTTGCGTCTCTACATACGCCTTCGGGGATAAATGCGTGATGTTGTGTGCGTGTGTGTGTGTGTGCTAAAGCAAATATTGTACGAATCTAGCACCTTCTCTATTAACCACTGTAGAAAGTTTGGCGTACCATTAACGATGAAACATGTCACGGATTATTCGACAGTTTGCTTGTTAGACATCTCTCGTTTGTTCTACACTAATTGGCTTTGCCCTGGAGCTTCGATACGTTAAATATGTCAATTTAGTAAGATGATTCAAACTGGTAGGGTTTTAGTGTTATTTTGATTGTTAAACTAATCCGTAAACTAGTAAATGTCTTTTCACATTTTTTTTTTACCTCCGTTTCTCCTCTGCTCCTTATGGTAAATGGAGTGGGGTCCAAGAGAATGTCGACTGAAGAAATGGTCACGGGGATGACCACGAAGGCTGCAAAGTCTTCGAAACGACGGGAGAAAATTGAAATATAAAACCGCGATAAAATCCGAAAAATAGTTCAATTTTAATGTCTAACATTCGCGTAAACAGGAGAAATTATTATCTCTCGACAGTCGACACAATTATGCTGGCCTGATAGAACCGGATATACACAGACTGATCTCTGAACGCGACACACTTACTGACGGTCAATAAGTCTAAGTCTGCCAATTTGCTGGCATATGGCACTTTAGCTATGCGTGCGATAGGTGCATTTCAAGCAAGATTGGTTCTATATCTTCATCATTTCTAATCTTAACTCAGGATCCAAAGATTGTCTACAATCGTATCTTCACTCAGGACCAATAGAAGGCTTTATAATTCAATAAACCCTCCTTGAACCTTCCCCGGAGCATGTTAATGAAACAAGAAACATCGCCTTCGCTGCAGACGCCTGATTAATTAGTCTCAATTTAATTACAGACCTACCATTTCTCAGCGTCAAGCAGCACTCGCTTTGATTCTGTGTTGCGATATTTTTAAATTAAGAGTATTTTGTTTGAGCATGTTAAACGGGCGTTAGGGAACATTAACATTGTACTATATTGTTTACGTATTAACGTGCTTATTTGAATGTGATTGATTTTTAGACTGTATGACTGATATTACATGTACTCACGCCGTTTATCTCCACAGGGGTAGGTAATATACTATCTGGTACACCCAGTTTTCGCGGTATATTTTCCGAGTCATGGGATAGGAGGCAAGCTTATGGCCATAATGGGTACAAATTCTACACTCCGGGCTGATACAGAGCAATAAACTACAATATCATTTTGCCCAATTAGGGATTCGAAACCTAAACCTCAGAGCAGTTGACGTACCGAGCAAATTATACAACTACGCTACGAAGCAATTCTTCGCCAGATATGTTGATGGTAAAATCCCCCGACCTAGTGGTTTGCCGGTTTTTACAATATAAAACTAGCTTATATATATTTCCATATAATAATAATAATATCAGCCCTGTATTATATACTTGCCCACTGCTGAGCACGGGTCTCCTCTACTACTGAGAGGGATTAGGCTTTAGTCCACCACGCTGGCCTTGTGCGGATTGGTAGACTTCACACACCTTCGAAATTCCTATAGAAAACTTCTCAGATTTGCAGGTTTCCTCACGATGTTTTCCTTCACCGTTAAAGCGAACGATAAATTCACAAAGAATACACACATGATTTTTTAGAAAAGTCAGAGGTGTGTGCCCTTGGGATTTGAACCTGCGGACATTCGTCTTGGCAGTCCGTTCCACACCCAACTAGGCTATCGCCGCTTCATATATTTCCATATACTTATAATGTAAACGTATAAAATTGTAACTGACAGACTGCATAACTACGTGACTGTTTAATATAAGTTGCAATTTATTTATTACATTCTGCGGTAAGTGGGAAGTTAGCTCATGCAAATATTGTTAGCATTGCTCATGACTGATGCTCTCATTACAGTGTTGCGCAACCGATGTTATGTCTTATAATGTAGAATATAAGCTTCATTTTAGTAAATCAGGTGAGTTTGCCGTCCAAATGGAGATTAGGTATCTTTTTACTTACGCTGTTATCGTATGGATGTTATACCGTAGTTGATTTTAAATAATTTTAAAAGATAAATTATAAATCGATGCACAAAATTTGTCGCTGCCGGTAAAAATTTTGATAAATAAATATTTTTATCCCTGTATTTTTTTAATATAATTACAGCATGGAATGGTGGTAACTTTTTGGGTAATCTTACTTTCTAATCTTTGTATCATAAATGGAGCACGTTATGAATTAACTAGCTGTGCCCGCGACTTCGCCCGCGTGGAATTTGTTGTGTCACGAAGTTTTTCCCGCGTAAATCCCGACCCACAAGATTTCTTACAACCACGCGACCTCTTCAACAGTAATCGTTATATTTCAATCAATTTACATAAAACCGTAATGTACTAGTAACCTAACCCTTCCTCAAGAATTACACTATCTTTTAGTAAAAACCGTATAAAAATCCGTTTAGTAGATTTTGAGAAAATCGATCACATATAGACAGCTTTTCGGGACTTTGTTTTATAATAAGTATAGATATCTATATAGATAGATCTAAGTATAGACTTAGATCAGCAATTATTCAATCGATACGTCTATAATCTATCTAGATTATAGACGTATCGATTGCCCTGTAGATTTAATTTTATATTTCACGCCACCCCTTTTCACCGTCTGCATTCCACCCCAATTATTAAAATTCCGCAACTTAACATAGAAAATTATAATAATATTAAAATTTAATTCAGCGAGATTCCGCTAAGTTCAATTATACAAAACTTTAAAACAATGAGTTAAATGAATCTCTGTGAAGTTATTTCCATTGTTAAGAAAGGGGTCAAGTTAAAAATTGAAAAAATATATTACAGAGTCGATGGACCGGCGACTGCGTTATTGCGCTATCGTTTAGCTCTTAGAAAATGTAAAATGTATCTTACTATTATGATTATAAATGTGAAAATTTGTTAACAGATTAGTTGTTTAAAAATAACGTAAAATTGGATAATATTTGGCATATACTGACTTTAGCTGGTGGTAGAATATACTTTCGCTCTGATTCACCACCATACAGAAGGCATTAAACCGATCATAACGGCTCACGTAAGAGTGTCGCGTTCCAGGATCAGTCTATGTATATCTGGTTCCAACAGGCCGGCATAATTGTGTCTACTTCCGAGGGATAAACATCCCTCGTCAATATTCCTTTGGTACCCACTTCTCTTACCATCAGGTGTAGAGGAGTCTCATTCCCATGCCCACATAAAAAAAACATGTCTTAGATTAGAATAAATAGTACATATGTAATATTGTATAGGTTAAATCTATATAAAGTGTACAATGAGAATAATTATGAATAATTATTATATCACTTGATAGTAACTGTTGGTTTTCCTAACAAAAAAAAAGATATTGAGAACGCCAATTTTAGAGTGTTGGCCAGCAAAGCCCTTATTGGTCACCTGATTTTAATTGTTAACACCCATAATTTAAGAACAATTATAAATACGCCACCAACTTTTTCAGAAAGGTAAGGAAAGCGGTGCTTGTATGTGCCTTCGAAACTCTCACTCACCATACGAAACAACTGAAAGCAATTACGAATAAAGGTGTCTTTAGATAATTATTCGCATCTTCGATATAACTTCGTCAAATGTATATTTACTCATGCGTACATATATTTTGTCGTATAAATTCATCAAATTAACTAGACGTACATAATTACAGCAATTGTCAATAGATGCTCACTCTTCTGGTTAGTTTGATTCTGATCATACTTACGAGTATATTAGAGATATATTAACATGGCGAGGAAAATTACGTCCATTGTTATGACTGTAATATATAAATTACATAATTTTCTCGCTAAAATCATTGTGTACTGGCAGATTAATCTGCTTACGTTGTAATCCGAGTGTTAAAGTCAATCTCGCAAATTATATTTGGTCAGGTTGGCACTGCGTTGCATATTAATTGAGTTCGTATAGCTTTTCCTTTTGTTTACAGCCCATCACTGGTTCCAATTTTAAAAATAAATACGCTATCAAATGTCCGTACAGAAACGAGGTTCCAATTTTAAAATTGATGGTAAAACACATATTGTAGCTAACCGATGCATTTCTCAATCACTTAACAGTCATTCAGATGATTTGTTTGTGTAGTAACTGTGGGTTTTAGTTCACTGTGAATGAATCACGTTCGATTCTAATTTTAAAAATTCAAACATTCAAGAATTCTCAACCTATGTTGAACGCGTTCGGAATTATTAATTTATGGAAAAGTACTCATTCCACGCGACTTCGCTGTCATAGAAGTCTGGATCTCGTTGAATTATATAACCAAATCTCCCGAATCCCGCTTCCAGCGCTTTTCCTGATTTCACTAAAACACAGCTTAAGTGGCACATTTCCTTATAGAACTAAACTTTTTGACGCAGAACTCCTTTTGCGGTTAGAGCACATGAATAAGGAATTAAATACGTTGGATTTATGCGGTACTTTCTCAAGATTTTCTACAAATTACACCATGTTAGATTAAATAAAATAGTACTCATATAAAAATAATTATGAATTAGTTATTCCTTCTTATTCCGCTTCTTTCAAATTATGCATTATTTCTAACAACATAAGAATAAATTTTCATAGTAGGTACTTCACCAGAAATAGTAGTAATATTTTGTGTAACTTTATGCTTTTAACAGCTTTGTCATAATACTTAAAATGAATTATTACACTTAATCACCGCACTTATAAACAAAACCGTTGACATTTTTAATGAGAATTAAAACAAGGTTTTGGAATGTTTAAAAACACGTTTTCTTTTTTAAATACGAAATTTATTTGGTTATGGTTAACTATGATTAAGTTTTTCTACAAATTAACCGCACAGAGGACATAACCGATAATCTATACTATTATATAAAGCTGAAGAGTTTGTTTGTTTGTTTGTTTGTTTGTTTGAACGCGCTAATCTCAGGAACTACCGGTCCGAACTGAAAAATTCTTTTTGCGTTGGATATCCCTATGTTCGTGGAGTGCTATAGGCTATATATCATCACGCTATACCCAATAGGAGCGGAGCAGTAATGCCTAATCTCAGGAAGTACCGGTCCGAACTGAAAAATTCTTTTTGCGTTGGATAGCCCTTTGTTCGTGGAGTGCTATAGGCTATATATCATCACGCTATACCCAATAGGAGCGGAGCAGTAATGGTTAATCTCAGGAACTACCGGTCCGAACTGAAAAAATCTTTTTGCGTTGGATAGCCCTATGTTCGTTGAGTGCTATAGGCTATATATCATCACGCTATACCCAATAGGAGCGGAGCAGTAATGCCTAATCTCAGGAACTACCGGTCTTAACTGAAAAATTCTTTTTGCGTTGGATAGCCCTTTGTTCGTGGAGTGCTATAGGCTATATATCATCACGCTATACCCAATAGAAGCGGAGCAGTAATGGTTAATCTCAGGAACTACCGGTCCAAACTGAAAAATTCTTTTGCGTTGGATAGCCCTATGTTCGTTGAGTGCTATACCC
Source organism: Manduca sexta (assembly GCF_014839805.1). Lineage (NCBI taxonomy): Eukaryota > Metazoa > Arthropoda > Insecta > Lepidoptera > Sphingidae > Manduca > Manduca sexta. Next base: position 4,642,566 of record NC_051122.1, on the reverse strand, counting down.
TATATATCATCACGCTATACCCAATAGGAGCGGAGCAGTAATGCCTAATCTCAGGAACTACCGATTGGAACTGAAAAATCTTTTGTGTTGAATAGCCCTTTGTTTGTAGAGTGCTCTAAGTTATATATCATCACGCTATGTCCAATAGGAGCGGAACAGTAATGGCTAAACTCAAGAACTACCAGTTTGAACTGAAAAAATCGTTTTGTGTTGGATAGCCCTTTATTTGTGGAGTACTATAGGCTGTATATCATCACGCTATGACCAATAGGAGCGGAGCAGAAATGAAACATGTTGCAAAAACGGGGACAATTTATTAGTTTGGAGAGCTTCCGTTGCGTGCGCTGCGCAAACGGTTAGAGTTATCCAACAATGATGTATGACGGGATTGTTCCTCTTAAAAAAGTTCTAAAAAATATATTATAAAACAAAGACCTCCAGTGCATCTGTCTGCCTGAACGTGTTAAACTCAAAAACTACCCAACGTATTAAGATGAAATTTGGTATGGAGACAGTTTGAGACCCTGGGAAGAACATAGGCTCCGGGGAAACTACTCCTTTTATAACGAAAAACTGTAGCCTGAAAAACTTTATAACGCGGGCGGAGCCGCGGGCAAAAGCTAGTTCTTATATATTTTAGGTTCTGAATTTCTAAATTTAAAAAATAAAACCACAACCAAGTCTCACTGGCAGCTAAAAAAAAACATTTACGTTATCCTTCCAAAAAAGATAGAAATTTTAAATTGCGAACACAAATGCGCATTTAACGGGTGTGTTATGTAAATGAAGAGGAACGCGCCGCTGTCGGCGTATCGGACGCAATTTAAAATTTAAAAAAGTATTCATCGAATTTCATTCGTCGGAAAACGCGGTGCCGTCAATTTCATAACCGAATTCCATAGTTGGTGAAGGAATTTGTGCACCTTTCCGATTGGACGTATTTTGACAGTGGATTAATTGGAAAACTTTTGTTATTGGCGTTTCCTTGTGAGTGCATATTTGATCAGAAATGTTCTAAATTTAAACATAACTGGAATGTTCTATAAATAGTGTAGTCTATAGATATAAAATTTAAGATCATTTACCACCAATTTCAATAAACGAGCCCAATTTATTTTTCGATCCTTCACGAAAATGAGAATCAAAACTAGCTTTTTTGATTTACAAAATACTTATTTTATGATTTTAGTACATATATATTTATTTATATATATATATTCACCAATTTTGATTGGTCCCAGGACCGGATGGTAGATTAAGATTGGAATCGTTTATTGAAAACGGCTGTTATTCAAACACTATGTCAAATGCTATCGTTTTATGGTTAAAGAGCAAAAGAAACTTCCAGATTGTCTATTTTATTACACGGTACTAATCTTAGTAAAACCAAAGTTAAAGAATATAAAAAAGGAAAAACCATAACCCAACACTTTTTATCGTAAAATGCTCAAACTTTGTCTAGATAAGTGCTAATAAAAGTTGAGTAATTACTTTGATGAAGTGTTTCAAACATTTAACTTAAATTCTATAAACTATGTGGATTGAACTGTTTAGAGCAACGCTGTGGAGTTTTTATCTGTAGTATAGTTTGCCCAACGGTTATAAAAAAGCAAACTCGAATTTGCTGCGCTGTTGTGTTTCGCGAAGCTATATTTCCAAAGACCCAACGATTAAACAATAAATCAAGACACGAAATCTTTAATTAAATTGATTCTACATTATAATTTGTAAGTATTGTATAGTTATATTAATATTTAAAGACTAACCCCCTTATTCATAAACGTTTTTTATCTAAGGACGGAGTAAAGCTGTGATAACAAGCCTGTTTCTCAGTGCTCAACGGCACTGAGAAATAGACATAGGACCGTTGTGATTGGTTATTATTGTTGTATTTCAATATTAGCCAATCACAACGGCCCTACGTCTACGCACTGCGAAGACTGCCATGCCGTCAGCACTGAGAAACAGACTTGTTATCACAGTCTTACTCGGTCGTTCGATAAAAAACGTCTATGAATAAGGGGGTAAATAATAATATTATTCACAAATTAAAATGAACTATATTTTAAAAATAAAAATGAATACGCGTATTCCAAATTCAAATTTCCCCACGCCAACTACAATAGTATTTGGAAGTGTCAAAACTCAAATAAGGGTTAATTTACATTATACAGCCAAAATGATGTTTAATTAAAATTGCAAGTGGGCCGAACGGGTTGACAAACGACCCTCGACGTCGGCGACAGGCGCGATCGAATAGAGCCAAGTATTTTTAGACCTAATTAACTATGTGTGCGGTAATAAGCTTATATGACTTTTACAAGCGTTATTTAAATTAAAGGGAGCCCCAAGTATAAAATCTATATTATTCACTGTTGGTAGGCCTCTCATATGTGAGAGTTCGCCTGGGTAGGTATCACCGCAATGTTTATTTCTGGCGCAAAACAACAGTGTGTAGTCATTGTTGTATTCCGGTTTGAAGGACATTGTAGCCAGTGTAACTACTGGACATAATGAGACTTAACATCTCACGTCTCAGGATGGCGAGCGCAGTGGAATACCAATCAATATTTTGTATTTCAAGGTGTTGGATGATGTTTCTACTGTTTATGGGCGGTCGTATCGATTACCACCAGGCGAACGGCAAGCTCATCTTGTCATTCACAGCAATAAAAAAAATTAGAATAAATGCCTCAAAACGTGTCTGTCTGTATGTGATCGATTTTCTCAAAATCAATTGAACGGATTTTTGTACGCTTTTTACTAAAAGATAGTGCAATTCTTGAGCAAGGTTTTGGTTAACAGTACATTACGGTTTTATGTAAATTGACAGAAATATAATGATTACTGTTGAAGAGGTAGCGTGGTTGTAAGAAATCTCGTGGGTCGGGATTTACGCGGTAAAACCTTTGTGACACACTGATTCCATGCGGACGAAGCCGTGGGTATGGCTAGTTTGTTATAAAATAAATATTGTCTAAACGTATGAAAACCTTTTGCTATAAATTTATATTATGTCATTCACATTGAGGGGCTGTCTTTTGAAATATGGATCGGTTGATAACACCAAGGATTTGTTGGATTAGTTCCTTTTGTAAGAGTTTGTTATATTTTCATTATTGTACACAGGAACTAAGCAACGAATTGACATTATTTTTTAAATAAATTGAAGATGAACACGACTAATTCCGAGCCTTTCATGCTGAAATAAAGTTTAGTCAAAATTTAACATATAAACAGCTCAAACTTTTTGAACAATTTGTAGACTAACATAAATCCGTTCCAAGCAAAACGACAATAAATATCACCATACATTTCGCATTTAATTCAAAAGTTCTAAAAACGTGCTGAAAGCAAACCGTCGGTGGAATTAAAATTTCAAAATCTACGCTCCCCTCCACCGAAGTATCTCGTGAATGCTGCATTCGGCCAAATTTATAGCGGCGAAGTGAGAAGTCGTGGATCTCGGTTACAATGAAGTATGTGCTTTAATGCATAAGCTATTAAGTGTAAAATTATTACCTCATGAGTCCGGATAAACGTGATTTCATTTTAGTCCTTCACGGGTTTAAAATTATGGGTTTCATGAGACACGTCTACGAGGGTAGATATATATACATAGTTGTATTATCTCATTATTTCTTTTAATTTTATCCGTGGTGCTTTATAACTAGCTTATCTAGCTGTAAACGTCTCGATACTTGAGGTTAAAAGCCTCCTTACATCATGATTTTGTCACCCGCATTGCTATGGACGGAAGTGGACAATTAATATTTCCAACTCCTCCCTATCTTTCTATTTGATTAGTTTCGTTGCGGGATAATGACATATTAGTTTCCCCTGAGACTCGCCGAGCTTCACTGCTCGGTGTCATAAAATGCGTGCCACTGCTGATCCTGGCTTACAGGAGTTGTAGTGGTGGATGTGACGGCGGAAAGTCTCATTATTCCAGTAGTAAAGTAAACAATACGATTCCTACCGAATGTCCTTTTGTAATTCATGTAAATTCTATTCATCATTAGAATGACTGCATTTATGCATATTATTAGTGATTATGTTGTGTCGAGTTTCCTTTAAGAGAATTTCACCCTTCCCCACTGGTCTTTTCCAACCCCCAAGTAGTGAGAGCTGTTCCGGTTTTGAAGATATTTTAGCCATTGGTAATACTAGGTATTATTATATGCCTACCCACTCTAGGTCGTAGTTATGGACTATGGCTTTTAAGCCTTCTTCTGCCATACTGCTGACTCACGTTCTTCTACTGAAAGAGTAAACCCTGAGAAGGGTTTATCCTCTCAGTAGAAAGAATGTAAAAGCTTCAACAAAAAAGACAGTATTATAGTATAGGGCTTCTTTTTTTAACACTGGAAAATCCGTCTACGGATTTCTGCTGGTATAAACCGTCCTACCTACTAAAACCCCGCCATTCGACTTTTTCTCCCAAATATCGAAGGTCGCAGGGTGTGTAAGTGCAGCAACCGCAACCATAGTATGGGGCTGTATACCTTATACACATCAAGCCAATGTAATCTCAAGTATCTCAACACAAATAGAAGCGCTTTTGATCCGACGAATGATAGAAAATAGAATAATAGACTATCTTTTAAAACCAGAACTTAGATTCAACGATGTTTTATTTTACGATTTAGATTTTCATATTTAATTGTTTTTCAATTGTTTGGGATATGAGGTGATTAAGACAGTGGGTCTTTGAAAAAATCATGATTAAATACTACGTTGGCCGTAGGCGCCAAAAATATAATGAAGAACTTTACATATTAATCTAGAACTTATGCCAAACGTCATTCTAATCTATCTTACGGTTCATACATTTTTATCTAGCAAGCGTAATATAAAGATTTCTAGAAACTTTGTATTAGTCTGGAATTTGTGCCCGTTATGGCGATAGGCTCGGCCCTATGACGTCATAGGACAGAATATATATAAGGAAAAATAGATGCAGTAGTCACGTCTCTGCCTACCCCTTCAGGAATGCGATCTAAGTAAGTTGATCAAAATAAAGTGTCCCAAAAAGGCAATTGACGTAGCAAAAGCTTGATAGTGGTAATTAAAACATATCTGTATAAACTAGAGTTTAGTCCTTAGTTTGGCGGAATGGAGCTTTGTTAATAGCTTTTAAGGTCAAAGGTGAAAAGGCCTCTTTGAAGGACATTTTAATAAAAGGAAAGATAATTAAGGTCACTAAAATAAAATGCTTTCTCGTTTATAGCCTTAGAGCAGTCAACGACTGAAAAAGTAAAACCAATTTCAGTGGCAATAAAAAAAGTTGAAAGCCGTTGTTCAGAAATTGTCCCATATTCTAAGACAGATTTTATATAGTGCAAATTATATTATGAAACTTTTTTGTAGGTTCTGGGCAAAGTTACTCCACTGCACCTGATATTAGTAGGGTCCAGTTAGAGTCTACTGAATAATTAATTACCCGTCGCCAGTCGACAAAATTATGCCGGTCTGTTTAAAACCGGACCAATCAGACCGGCATAGTAATTATGTTTTATACAGGGTAGGGTCTTAGTTGCAGGAGCGTATTAATTTATACTAAAAGCATGACCAACATTTAATAACTGTATTTATAATCTACGGCATTTACTATCAAGTCTAGTATAAAAAATTATCAAGATTAAAAATTCTATAGTACACATAGTAATTGAATTATTACCTTCCCAGCGTTTTCTCACTTACCTGCTTGCGGGAGAAATATTTCCCGGTACAAGAAATTCCAATTTTCGTGATAAATAATATGTTCATCTAAGATATAATTAGGTCGCAGGGGTTGCTGGATGGCCACTTCCAATAGGGCTATCTGGAAATCTTTGGGGGAGGCCCATGTTCAGCAGTGGGCAGCGACTGATGATGATGATACTGATGATGAAAAAATAGTTATATTAGTATACCAAATTCAAAACAAATCAATTCACCAAAAATTTCAATTTCTAACAAACAAACATATCCACAAACGTTCTCATTGTCAATATTAAGTAAGATGTATCATTACCGATACCCAAAACAACTTACCTTTTCCAAAATACAAAAATATTTTTCAAACATTCACATGATCGCAAATCAAACAGGGAACCCTTTATTAAGGGTATTTTGGGCCGAAGAGGGCGACGGATATAAGACCGGTCAAACAGCGTCGGGTTAAATGGCCATCGAAGACATTCGACGTAACCTTTCTTGATCCCGATTGTATGTATTTATGAAAAAATATTTTATAGATTTTCTATAGAAAATAATGAAGTAACTTAGCAGTATAGTGAAGTTTGAATGCACTTAATCCGTTGGCGTGAGTTTTATACGTACACGGCAAAATGATCCTACTGCACTTAATAAGTGGAGTTGGATCTAATAGAAGAAGTCGACTTGACTTGAGAGGTGATAATCCCTCGGCAGTCTATATAGTTATGCCGGCCTGTTGGAAGCCGATATATGTACACAGGCCGATACCCGCACGCGATACACTTACGTGGGCCACTAGGGCGCGTTTAATGTTCTGGTGTGTTCATTTTGAGGTCCCAGAGCTTCACCAAGGTGCAGATGGAGACCAACATGGGGTTTTTAGCCGGTAAAAGTCCGGCATACCCTGCTTACCATTAGTAGGTAGGGATCCATGAGGATTTTCCACATGAAAAAAAAAAAGGGCGGGTTTTAATACATTGTGTACGGTGGTCGCTATCTAGGCGGATATAAAATATATTCTACCAGCAAAATCTGTCTGTTAATAATAATAATAATATCAGCCCTGTATTATATACTGTCCCACTGTTGGGCAAGGGCCTCCTCTACTACTGAGAGGGAATAGGCCTTAGTCCACCACGCTGGCCTAGTGCGGATTGGTAGACTTCACACACCCTCGAAAATTCCTAATAGAGAATTTCTCGGGTATGGAGGTTTCCTCACGATGTTTTCCTTCACCTCACCTCAATCACCTTCGATCTGTCTGTTAAATCTTCATATTTTAGAACCAGGGTTAGAGACATGATTTGTTTATACATGTTTGATTTATACTTTTTTTACGATTACAACGCTTTGAAAGCCACCCTTGATGGCGAATAACAGGAAAATCGTTAACAATCCCGGAACTAAAATCAAAACACATTAACGACTATCTCCCCATTCTCCCCTAAGATAAACTCATAACCATTTCACAAGACATTCGACATAGTAAAGGACCTATGAACGGGACCGATAGGGAGCGGAAATCAAATGAACGGCTCCTAGACCACACCGGATGTCTGCAGATGACGTCGTTGAGTCACTTCCTGCGCGCCCGTCTTGTATACAAATGGATCAAGCGACCAAATTTTACGTGATTACGTATGAATGTAACCTATTAGATTGAACATAAAATAATCATATCAATAATCGATATTAACATGTAAGTTAGTGGGTTGAAGTGGCAATGGGCTGCCCGCATAAGTTGCAAAATAGATAACCGCTGGAGTAAGCATGTTCTGGAGTGGAGACCGCGTCTTGACAAACGTAGCGTGGGATGCCTTCTGGCCAAATGGCGCTACACAAGAGGGCCGGCAGCGACTGGATGCATAAAGCAACAGACCGTTGGTTTTATTATTCGACAAACTTTTTGTATCGGATCTCGTGTTCAACACCGGGGTAAACAGCGAATACGATACTGGAATCCTCCACAGCTTAGTGATTGCATGGTCCTGGAGGAAAGTCGGGAGGGAATATCATAGGAAGGTAGTGTTGGGGAAGGAGAAGGACCTCTCTTAGGATGGGAGGAGGGGAGAAGGCCAGGAAATGATCTCTAGTCCTCATAGGCCTCAATGTGAATTGGCAATCATTTGGTATGCACATTTAACAGTGTGCCTAGGCCCGCGAAAAATGTCTTTCCGTGCATGGGCGTGCATTTGAAGTGGAGATCAAGCGCATTTTCTGACACCCAAACACTTGCCAAGCTTCAGTGCTCATTCCCATTGTGCATGCTAATATCACTCTTGGTTTACTGTTATAGTGGCGATCGACATATTTTCAACTAATAAAAAGATGCGAAAATAAAAGCCATAAGATTTAAATTTTGATGTATCTCGAGCTTAAAACAAAGGGGCGCATAGAAAAAAGTTACTTCATACAAGCGACAAAGATTAAAAAAAATATATTATTAAAAATATTTAATATCAAAATACAATAATACTCACCTACAATACAACGTCTCTTTAAAACAAAACATCCATAAAGCGTACGTCATTAAAACCAATAATCGCATCAAATGAAATGCCGTCAGTATCCTCAATTTTTCATTGAAAGCTTTTAGCCAAAGGGTTCCGGGGAATGTGTACCCAAATGCGTGATTCTTTTGCAGTCTTTGAGGCGTAAGAATCCAATATAAATCGGCCGACTGTCCCGTCACAGTATGGATACGGACAGTATGACAATCGTGGAGCGATATGCGGATTTGTTGTGTGGAATTGCAATAGTGGAAATGGTTTGTGTCGTGCTGCGGTCTGGTACGTTGTACTGATATTAAAATAGTTTTTGTGCAACGTTTAAGGAAATAT